>NC_056748.1:356025987-356188487 GCF_019279795.1 Protopterus annectens
ATTGCTATATTAGGACAAAATAGTATATAAACATGTCTACAAATCAAGAACCATGATGACAAAGATTGTGATCATCATTCCACCCTTGTAGGAAAAAACATTTACACAGGCTCCATGTAAATATTCTAATGCACCAGCAGGTATAGATAGGAGAGAGACAAGACAAGTTTTAACATTTTTTAAGACGTAAGATATGGAGAGGATATTTTATCATTGTGCATTGTTATTCTATGGAAATACAAGGACCCAATAAGAAATTTAGGAGCTATAGAAATTTTAGGATTGCTCAGAGCGGAGATATGTCTTTGTATACTTGTGGTACACTTAGTAGTTGTTGATACAAAACAAGAAATATAATATTGTTGAGAGCTTTGCTCTCTCTCTCTCTCTCTCTATATATATATATATATATATAAACTGGTCATAGTAGTCTACAATCCCTTCTTCCTAGTTCCAAATAAGGGAAATTGCTTCACAAAACGGAAGTCATTTCAGATCCTGTACTCTTAGGAATTTTGCTTTTGTTTACTTACTGTTTTTTGAAATGGGCACACAGATACAGACAGTTATAGACACGGAGCTAGATTTGGAGACAGAGACAGATCTAAAGATACAGACAGAGGAAAAACAGCAATGAAGATAGAGACAGAGAAGTAGAGATAGTGATAGAGATAATGATTAGACTGATGTAGGTGAGATAATGTGGAGGAGAAGTAGAGATAGTGATACCGATAATGATTAGACTGATGTAGGTGAGATAATGTGGAGGAGAAGTAGAGATAGTGATACCGATAATGATTAGACTGATGTAGGTGAGATAATGTGGAGGAGAAGTAGAGATAGTGATAGCAATAATGATTAGACTGATGTAGGTGAGATAATGTGGAGGAGAAGAAGAGATAGTGATACCGATAATGATTAGACTGATGTAGGTGAGATAATGTGGAGGAGAAGTAGCGATAGTGATACCGATAATGACTAGACTGATCTAGGTGAGATAATGTGGAGGAGAAGTAGAGATAGTGATAGCGATAATGATTAGACTGATAATGTGGAGGAGAAGTAGAGATAGTGATACCAATAATGATTAGACTGATGTAGGTGAGATAATGTGGAGGAGAAGTAGAGATAGTGATACCGATAATGATTAGACTGATGTAGGTGAGATAATTTGGAGGAGAAGTAGAGATAGTCATAGCGATAATGATTAGACTGATGTAGGTGAGATAATTTGGAGGAGAAGTAGTTGTAGGTGTCCAGCTTATACCAAAACCTCTACACTTAATGGAAACATACTTTGTCCATCAAAATGTTAAAGAAGCAGTATTAGTTGCTGTCAGATCCATGCTACTCACAAATGTAAGTTTTATATCACAGTTCAGAAAGTTTATCTTAAGCACTGTAATGACTACTTAATACTCACAGAGGACTCCTTACTATCTGACGCAATCACTAACAAATGCAAATACGTAAATGCCCTGTAGGCAAATGACTCTACAGACATGGAGCCTAGTGAGTCAATAGCTGTCGACATATGTAACTTTTTTTTTTTATGTGAAAAAATTAGCACACAAGATCTTCAGCAATCTAATGTTAAATCAATTAACTACTGTAATCACATTCAGATGTAGCAGGTTACAGAAAATTTCACTAGTCTAAAGTAATCTCTGAAACACATAAACTTTGAAGAAGAACATTTGGGGAACTTTATAGAGCAAACTTACTTGACACTGCTCATAAATTAGAAATACAGAAATGGGCATACACACTTAAGCTTCATAAAGTGATCTGCAACTACTGTTCATGTCTTTGTTATTGTTAGTCCACAATACACAAATTATATACTCCTCTCTTTGTAATTTCTAAGGAAGCAGTAATTGTAGATCTGATTACATGGGAGTAAAATGCAGGTCTCAACAAATAAATTAAAATACTGTAGTGAAAATTATGAGCTGGGTTGTTGCTTACACAGGATTCAACAATCTTAGATACTCCACTCTAAATGAGATGTACCTGGCAATAGTGAACCATTTCAAATTCAAGAGTGTACCAGGTATATACCATGTACATCAGCAACAACAAAGCACATCCACCACTTCTGGCCAGACAAGGAAAATGACACAACCAGGATCCAACGTAGAAAATTTAATAAAAATCCCTAGCGCCTCGGCTTAAAGCCTTCAAAGGAGAATAAAAAACACAAAAAGTACCCAAGCATTTATAACACAACCAATTATCATTAATTGCATAACTGCTTTCAATTAAACTAAAAAAAACTTTCCAATTACATTCCACATTAATACCTACTGGACTTAAAGTCCCATACTTTAATATAAAAACAGTCTCTTTATACAAAAGCCTTTTATTTACATCAAAATTACATCCCTTTCCACAAATATGCTCTAATACAGTACACTGCAAACCATCTGGACTTTTGTTATGATATTTTTCAAAATGTATTGCAAGAGGGCTTTCAGGGTTAGCATAATTTTTATTTGTAAAGGGGATTATGAAAAAGTTATTAATTTTATTGATGAACTTCAGAACAATCCATTTGCCTTAAAGTTCGATGGTGTGCAAACAGGTAAATCAGTAACATTTCTAGATATTTGCCTAACTGGGGAAAATAATGGAATGATTATAAGTAAAATACATTGCATATTTGAGGAGGGTATGCATTTTCTTGCAGCAGACAGTTGTCATCCACCGCATTTAATAAATTCTTTACCCTATGGGGAATTCCTTTGGGTTCAAAGACTTTGTAACAATGGCCCAGATTTATTACATGAGCTTAATATAATAGCTAAATTATTTATTGAAAGGGGCTATTGTAAACAAAATGTATATGCTTTGATGAACAAAGCTAAAGGGAATATCCACAGACAAATAAATAGATCACAAATATGACAATCTACTAATATAAATAATAGTGAAATGTCCAATTTAAGAAAAATGTATGTGGTCACTACTTATGACATCTTAGCTAGTGAAGTAAAAGGTGTGATTTAACATTATTGAAATTTTCTTTTAAAGTTTAAAGAACTTTCTGAGAGAATGTACAAGGTACCCATATTTTCATACCGTAAGGGTAAAAGCATTCAAGATATATTAGTACATGCTAATTTCTCCACCCCTAACTGCAGTATTGATCCTATGATTAGTATAGTAGGCACATTTCCATGTGGAAGATGTATTGTATGTAAATATGTATGTAATACATTCAGGTATATTAATGGAATCTCTTTTAAAGAAAACCTTAAGTTTTCATGTAATACAGAAGGTATAATTTATGCTATAAAATGCCCTTGCAATATGTTCTATGTGGGTGAAAGCAAGAGGGCTTTTAAGCTTAGAATTCAAGAACATGTTAGAGACATTAAATGCTAAGTATGAAAGCCCTCTTGCAATACATTTTGAAAAATATCATAACAAAAGTCCAGATGGTTTGCAATGTACTGTATTAGAGCATATTTGTGGAAAGGGATGTAATTTGGATGTAAAGAAAAGGCTTTTGTGTAAGGAGACTGTTTTTATCTTAAAGTATGGGACTTTAAGTCCAGTAGGTATTAATGTTGAACGTAATTGGTTTAGTTTAATTGAAAGCAATTATGCAATTAATGATAATTGGTTGTGTTATAAATGCTTGGGTACTTTTTGTGTTTTTTATTCTCCTTTGAAGGCTTTAAGCCGAGGCACTAGGGATTTTTATAAAATTTTCTACATTGGATCCTGGTTGTGTCATTTTTCTTATATACCATGTCTACTCTTTTAGAAGTTTTTATTTTGCAAAATGAGATATGCTACATTTTTTTTTTAATGGCACATTTACTGTGGTTTGATTTTACTAAATTAGGTTATTCAATTAAATTATTTTAAATTAGACATTTTTCAGAGTGCCAGGCTAGGTAGAACTTGTTTTTGATTAAGTCTATTTTTGCATAGGGTTTCATTTTAATACAAAGTATAATGTCAGGAAACATTCTATATTTATGGCTGAGTCTACACTTGAAAGGGATACAGTCTGGATCTCGGTGCTCCCATATTTAAATGTATTAACCAGGCATGAATCTTAACATTAAATGACTGACTTGCAATGTGGTATCATTGACACTGGATTCATTTGTAACCACTGAGAAAGAGAGGTGTAAGTCCTCAGCCTGCTTTGCAGTAGAAAGGCTACATCTCTTTTCCAAGGACGGAACATATACTGAATGGGACATTAGTTGAAATTGATTTTAATATTTTTTAGACAGAATGCAAATTCCTATAAACTTGAGATTGGAAAAAGAGGCAAATAAAATTAGCTGAGCATGTCACTAGTGAATGCTACAGGTCTATGTAACATAGCAGGCAGTTCTAAAGAATTTTGTTCCTGGATGACACTGAACGTTACAATGTCACTGAGATTTTATTTTAGGTCATTTCTACTAATTATAATGTCCATCATTACTGCAGACTTTATGGAAATGGTGGAATAGTTTCTATCTTAATAAAAAGATAATCTGAAATAAAGGCCAGATTCTGGATGATGGAGCTAGAATTGTTTAAGTTATATTTAATATTAATAGCGAAGATGAAGTGGAGGTTGTCCTTGCATGATGCAATGGCCTTCAGAAACATGCATATTAGATTGGACCATTACTTAGGGCAAAGATTAAACTCAAACTTCGAAATCAAAGACAGCCCACACTAAATGGAGAAGCTGAAAGACCCTGCCACTGTTGATGCCATCACACTGGAACTGCACAACTGCTTCAATCTCCTTAGAGAGGCAACGGACGTCAAAGACCACTGGGCCAAGCTCAAAGATACTATCAGAGAGTACAACCAATATACCATCTGAAGACACTGAAGATGGCAGAAGAAGTGGATCCAAGACCACACATGAAAACCAATTGATGACAGAAAAATTGCAAAAATGAAACGTGATTAGACCACAAACATGAATGCCCAAGAAGAGGAAAGCTGAAAATATGCGGAACTGGATTGACCCGTGAAGAACAGCTGTCGGAACAATAAGAAGGAATGGTTGGAACAAGAGGGAAATGAAGTGCAAGAGGCAGCCAACTGTAATGACACTGAAACCCTTTACTACATCATCAATGAGCTGACAGGAGTAAAGAGCAATTCCAATGTCCCGATCAAAGATAAAAGTGAGAAGCTTCTGACCACCAAAGAAGAGCAGAATGAAAGGTGGATTGAACACTTTCGGGAAACCCGAAATGACCAGACCTGACTCCCACCTATGACTTTGACGTGGATGAGGATCAGGAGGAGCTATAAGTGAACACTGGTGCGATGACCATCAAGGAAGTAAACATCATGATCAGAAGCCTCAAGAATAACAAGGCAGCCAGTTTGAACAAAATACCTGCTGAGTTTATGAAACACGACAGAGAGACCATGACTGAAGAGCTTGTGATGCTATTCAACTAGTGCTGGCAAATGGGAGCAGTCCCAGAAGAATTACAGAGAGGTACCATAGTCAAGATTTCAAAGAAAGGCAACATGTCTGAATGTACCACCTGGCAAGCATCACCCTGCTCTCAGTACCTGGGAAAGTGTTCTGTGTGGTCCTACTCCAGTGACTGTGGAATGCTATAGATCAATGCCTGAGGGAAGAAAAAACTGTCTTCCACGGGGAAAGATTATAGAGCAAACAACTCTTCATCCACCAGAACATCATAGAACAATGTGTCAATTTCTGAAAATGACTGGCTATCAACTTTGTCGATTTTGAGAAAGCTTTCGACAGCATCAATCAGGACTCCCTCTGGTGGAGCCTGCTTTCCTGTGGTGTACTAACAGCCTTCATTACCATATTCAAAGATCTGTATTCGCAATCAAGCTGCTGTATAAAAACAGAAAATGGCCACACAAACTTCTTTGAGATCACAAACGTGGTCAGACAAGGCTGTATCCTGTCCCTACTCCTCTTTCTTGTTGTTCTGGACTATGTCATGCAAAATGCAGGGACACACGTTAGAACCAGTATCCCCTGGACTGATCAAGATCGCCTTGGCAACCTGGACTTTGCTGATGACATTGCCTTGCTCAAAGAGGATGAGATGAAGTTGCAGGATATGACGATCGACAAGCAACCAAGATCAGCCTTAGAATCATTGCTGATAAGTCAAAGATCATGAACGTACATGCCGCGGCCAAAATGAGGGGAATGAAGATTGGACCGATGTGGCTGGTGGAAGTGGAAAGATTCATCTACTTGGATAGTGTGATCACCAAAGACAGAGACGTAGAAGCAGATTTCAAGTGCTGCACTGAGAAGGCAATAGCTGTCTTCTAGAGGATGAACAAAATCTGGACCTTGCCATCCACCTCCCTGAAGATCAAGCTCCACCTGTTTACCTCTATTGTGATCCCAACAGCTATTTATGCCAGTGAAACCTGGAAGGCATCAGCAGATATCAAAAAGCAGCTTGAGGTCTTTCAGCAGATGTGCCTATGCCGAATGCTCAAGATCCGATACTATGATCATATCACCAATGAAGATGTTCAATGAAGAAGGGGCTTGTGCAAACACCACACCAGTTTTACCTGCAGAAGACTTTGTCTGGCTGGCGACGTCCTTTGAATGGAGAACCATTAGATCCTGAAGATGGCAATACATTGGCACCTCCTAATATCAAATGACCAAGAGGATGCCAGTGGAACACTTGGAGAAGATTGTTTGCAAAACTCCTGAAAGAGCTGAACATCAGTTGGGACAAAGCTAAGTCCTCTGCCAAAGACCTGAAATGTTGGAGAATGCTTGTTGCTCGATATGCTATGCAGCATGGGAAGATCTAAGTCTAAGTAAGTAAGTGAAGATGCTAACATTATTGATTGTTACTACACCCCTTCCATGACTGCCAGTGCCTATCAGAAGCCCTTAAGTAAAATGCAAGACATAAACATAACACATAAACAACATTACTAGGGGAGTTTGACTAATCAAATATTGACTGGTCAAACTACTGTTTGAGTAACATGCGTAACTGTACATTAATGTATTTCATTAATAAAAAATAAACTGAAACAGATATTAAAGAATCCAGCAAAACGGCAATTATATTTTTCACACTGAAACTGCAGAACTTCTTCAACCTCCTTAGGGAGGCAACGGATGTCAAAGACCTCTGGGACAAGCTCAAATATACCATCAGAGAGTGCACCCAAGATACTATTGGAAGATGCTGGTGATGGCAGAAGGAGAAGCGGATCCAAGACCACACATGGAGACCAGTTGATGAGAGAAAAATTGCAAAAATAAAATATGATCTGGCCACAAACAGGAATGCCTGAGAAGAGGCTGAAAATATACAGAATTGGATTGATTCATGATGAAGAGCTGTTGGAAAGATAAGAAGGAATGGCTGGAATAAAAGGGAAATAAAGTGCAAGAGGCAGCCGACTGTAATGACACTAAAACCCTTTAATGTGTCATCAATGAGCTGACAGGAGTAAAAAGCAATTCCAATGTCCCGATCAAAGATAAATGCGAGAAGCTTCTGACCACCAAAGAAGAGCAGAATGAAAGGTGGATTGAACACTTCTAGGAAAACCTAAATCAACCAGACCTGAACCCCACCTATGACTTTGATGTGGATGAGGCTCAAGAGGAGCTATATGTGAACATGGGTGCGATCACCATCAAGGAAGTAAACATCATGATCAAAAGCCACAAGAATAACAAGGCAACCAGTTTGTATGAAATACCCACTGAATTTATGAAACACAGCAGTCAGGCCATGGCAGAAGAGCTTGCAATGATATTCAACGAGTGCTGGCAAATGGGAGCAGTCCCAGAAGAATGACAGAGAGGTACCATAGTCAAGATTCTGAAGAAAGGCAACACCTTTGAATGCACCACCTGTCAAGCATCACCCCACTCTCAGTACCTAGGAAAGTGTTCTGTGTGGTCCTACTCTGGCAGCTGTGGAATGCTAAAGACCAATGCATGAGGAAAGAACAAGCTCGCTTCCACAGTGAAAGATCATGCATCGAACAAATCTTCACCCTCCAAAACATCATAGAGCAATGTGTCAATTTCTGAAAATCACTGGCCATCAACTTTGTCAATTTTGAGAAAGCTTTCTACAGCATCTATCAAAAGTCCCTCTGGTGGATCCTGCTTTCCTATGGCATACCAACAACCTTCATTACCTTTTCAAAGATCTGTATTGGCAATCAAGCTGCTGGGTCAAAACTGAAAATTGCCACACAGACTTCTTTGAGATCACAACCGGGATCAGACAAGGCTGTATCCTGTCCCTGATCCACTTTCTTGTTGCTCTGGACTATGTCATGCAAAAATCAGGGACAAACATTGGAACTGGTATCCACTCGATTGATCGAGATCCCCTTTGTGACCTGGACTTTGCTGATGACACTGTTGTACTTGAAGAGGATGAGATAAAGCTGCAGGATGCAGCGAATGACCTCAAATGAGAAGCTGCCAAGATCGGCTTAATATCAGCGCTTATAAGTCAAAGATCATGAACATACATGCCGCAGCCAAAATGAGAGGAGTGATGATTGGATGAAGTAGGTGAAGGAAGTGGAAAGATTCACCTATTTGGGTAGTGTGATCACCAAAGACAGAGGCATAGAAGCAGATTTCAAGTGCTGCATTGAGAAGGCAATAGCTGTCTTCTGGAGGATGAACAAGATCTGGACCTTGCCATCTACCTCTCTGAAGATCAAGCTCTACCTGTTTACCTCTATTGTGATCCCAACAGCTATGTATGCCAGTGAAACCTGGAAGGCATCACAGATATAAACAAGAAGCTTGAGGTCTTTCAGCAGAGGTGCATACGCCAAATGCTCAAGATCCAATACTATGATCATATCACCAACAAAGATGTTCTATGAAGAAGTGGCTCATGCAAACTCCACACCATCATCACTTGTGGAAGACTTCGTCTGGCTGGCCATATCCTTCAAATGGAGAACCATCAGATTCTGAAGATGGCAATGACGTGGATACTTCCCAATGCTAAATGAACAAGAGGATGCCAGAGGAACACTTGGTGAAGATTGTTTGCACAAGACCTGAAGGAGCTGAACATCAGTTGGGACAAAGCTAAGTCCTCTGCCAAAGACTGGAAATGCTGGAGAACGCCTGTTGCTTGATATCCTATGCAGCATGGGATGATCTAAGTTTAAGTAAGCAAGTAAAGATGCTAACATTATTGATTGTTACTACACCCCTTCCATGACTGCCAGTGCCTATCAGGAGCCCTTAAGTAAAATGCAGTGCATAAACATAACACATAAAAAGTATTACTAGGGGAGTTTGACTAATTAAATATTGACTAGTGAAACTACTGTTTGAGTAACATGCGTAACTGCACATTAATGTATTTCATTAATAAAAATATAAGCTGAAGCAGATATTAAAGAATCCAGCAAAAGGGCAGTTCTATTTTAGGTACCTTATTCAGTAATATGGGATCTTTCTTTTCCTACCTGGAAATTATTACTTTGATTATAGAGGTAAATTGTGATACTAATAAGTCTCAGTGTTAGACTTAAAAAGTTTTGATTACTAAACAATATATTGATATTTTTCAAATATTAACTATGATAAAATTAACACCACAGTAAGAAATAAAAAATGAGAGCTATTACTCAGCACAGACACATAAACAAATGAGTTCCATTATATAATGTGAGAATGCATGACTGAATCAGTTCCAGGAAGATTTAAATAGCTTGCAAAATTCCAAAACAAGCTATCAACAAATCCAGATATAGGTGATTCTTAAAGATGGCTTGTACCTTTCCTGTGATGTATGCAAATGAGGAGTCATGTAACTCTTCATGTTTGTACTACTATTACTCATAATTTCAAAAGGTGTATTGGAATAAAAGCCCCAAACCTGGAGCAAGTATAAATTGATGAAGCACACCTGAAATATTGGGCTAGGTATACCCTACTATGTGTACCATGGGACAGCTCATGGTACCAGCTGCTGAGCTGCAGCCTCCAAAATTAAAAAATGCTTTTAAATTCAGAAAGTGGAGTATTATTTTTTAATTAAAAATAGTAGATACGTTTCCAACTTTTGTTATTCCTGGTGTTTGGAACTTCACTTATGCATATGTATGGACTTCTAAGGAGATCCATTTGAAAAGTCAGCTTAATCTGCTCACTGGGCTGGCAATAAGCTTACTCCACCAGTCTGGTCAGTTCTTTGTTCCTGTTGAAGATTTTGGAAGCATCACTCAACAAAAATGTCACAGGGCTGCTACATGAAGCAGCAAGAAACCTTTCCTATTGGCTCAGACTGCCTCAGGTAACTCAGACAGGGACTGAAAGTGTAAGGAGTTAAACTAGGGATAGTCATTCCTACACACCTGTTGACCATCTGTTTTGTCAAGCAAAGTGTGTCAGCAAACAATATATCAACATTTTGGAGTTTTGCTTACTATAAGAACTATACAAATATATATATATATATATATATATATATATATATATATATATATATATATATATATATATGGGTTCCATTTGCAAGGTTGAATGTTTACAATGTTGAATAGGTTAGCTACTGGTATGTAATACAGAAATTGCATTGCAGAATTTCAAAAAAATGACAGTAGCTGCATGTATTAATTGCAGTATAGCATGTTGTCAGATGTCACCCTTTCCCCACAGTAGTGCTATCCTGCAGTTGGTAAATATAATTAGCATGAGGTATGGTGGTACAGGAGGGGGCTTGCCCTCCCTGTATAAAATATGGTTTGTGGTTTTGAGTATTGGTCTTTTGGGATCAATGTTTTGTGGTTCAAACATTTTTATGTTCTACATTTTAATAGGATTCCACACATAAATATGTGTGGGGGTGTTGGAGGCTTGCATGGCTTATACACTGTATTCTGACAGTAGTGAGTGAGATAAATGTCTGTATGGCGCTTATTTATGTATTTATTTATTCATTCATTTGATTGAAGTCAAATATATGAAGTGTACATTCACAGGCAAACAAGTGGCTGTAATTGATGGTCATGTGTGTGTGTATGTGTGTGTGTGTGTGTGTGTGTGTGTGTGGTGTGTGTGTGTGTGTATGTGGTAGCACAGATGCTTTCAACTGTGCCTGATTTTGCAGAATGTGCCTGATTTTTTAGCTCATATTTTGATATGCTCCATGTAATGTTTGCATTTTTCCTAGCAAATCAGTAAGAACTGCACTCTCTAAATAATGACAGGAAGAGTTTCAGATTTAATAGTGCTCAAAAAAAGCATGCTTATGCAAAGTGTGTTATTCTAGCAAGTTTCTAGGAACATACAAAGGCAATAACTGTTCCTGGTTTTGGTTCTTTGTCCACCATTAGATTTTTATCTTTATCCTTAATTCTTGAGCTAAGAGATTGAGATGTATCGGGGGATGCATTGGGTTTCATACTGTTTTCTGACTAGTGAGCTAAGAACATAATAAATTCCTGTGTCTCAGTTATTTATGTATCTGTTCATTTAGTTGTTCATAATCAAATATCTGAGATGTACAGTCACAATCATACAAGTGGCTGTAATTGATGGTTTTGTGTGTGTGTGCGTGTGTGTGTGCGTGTGCGTGTGCGTGTGTGTGTGTGTGTGTGTATGTGTGTGTGTGTGTGTGTGTGTGTGTGTGTGTGTGTGTATATATATATATATATATATATATATATATATATATATATATATATATATATATATACTAAAATTAATATTGCCAGTTGTTGCATTCTGTTATATGACGCACTGCAGTCAGTAATGTTGGTTTTAATTTTTGGGTACAGGGGCTGTCTGTGAATGAAAATGATTGACACTTTTCTTATCTGTTCATGTTAAGTAGAGTGACCCTCAGACTCCTGACTTAATTACTTTCTTTAATGTGAGTCTTGGCCAGTTAGGGTATGCTAAAAACATGGTGGTGGGGAAAATAAAAATTAAGATAAATGTGAAAAAATAAATAAGTAATCTGTTTGGATTGTGTGGGCATGGGATGAAGAGAAGACATGGGAGAGGCACTAGGGCTGTGCAGAGGAGACCATTATGCAACAGGTGAGGCTTATGTAGTCCTTTGTCTATAGCTCCATCTCACCCAAAACTGATCTTTTTGATTCCAGTCAGACATCTTAGGTGTATGTAATCAGTAATGTGGCAATAATGAAAGGGTATATATTAAGTCTGTGGATGAATGTTAAAAAGCCATCTGTTGTTTGATCACAGGTAATAGTCAATGACATGCTGTAATACAACTGCACCCCATTCTAGTGAGCGCCTTCCTTTTCGCTACTTCCTGCAGCCTGCCATTGCTTTTATGTCAGCAGCTACCACTGGTAATAAGGGAAGCAGAAGCCATTGTATAGAAAGTCAGGAAGCTGCATAGTATAGTCTGGTTGACTACAGTAGAATATTCTTTAGATGTACCCGTTATTGACAGGCAGGGTCTTGGTAAAATTGCTGACAAAATAATATTGTTATACATGTTTGTCCTTGTGCTGTCTTCTGCTCTTTCCCAATTCACTTTCTATGTTCTGAATGTGTTTAGTAGTTAATTTTCTAATGGTTTCTGTGTAACATTTATTTTGAATAATATTTCTTCCACTGCCTGCCCTGTACGCTTTAAAGAGCATTTTTCAGGCCTCAGGTTACTAAAGTGCAAGTATAAGATGATAGTTTTCCTTGTGGCATCCAGTCCATTTCTTATCAAATTGATATTTGTTGATGTGGTGATAGATGTCCCTTTTTGTAACTGTCTACATGTCACCCTCTATGCAGGCTTACAACATCTGGAAAATAAACTAGTCGTATGCTGCTGGAGCTACTTGTACCCATCCCATCAATACATATGAAGCTGAATGACAGGTTGGGCCATGAACTTAAGATGCTCCTTTTATGTCTGTACAGTGAGTTCGCTATGGTTATGGAGGGAGTGGGGAATCTCCTTAATGTCTGTGGTGGTGTTTAACATATTAACTTTGTTGGTCACTATGATCTCTGCTGCAGACAGCTTATCATATCATTTTGTACTCTATAGTGCAGCAGTTCTTAAAAGTAATTGGGCAATGGAATCACCATAGTTGGCATGCTTCAGGAACAGCTATACAAAGATGAAATGGTTTATTGACATTTGATGTTATGAAACCACATTATCTGTGTTTGGCAGTTCTAGACTTGGCAGCATTTAATGGATGCAAGCTGCTCCCCTTCTTACTCTTCCTCCTTCTTGGGTATGTGCCTAAATGCTGGGATCAGGGCAGCATACACATTGTGGTGAAGGGTCTCAACAATGCTGTCCTGATATTTTTGGAATCTTTTTCCATTGGGATTGTGTTAGTCAAACTTCAGTAGGTCATAAGCTTAATACATAAATGGCAATCTCCAAAGTGTACCCTGTTTAGGTTCAACACAACTTCATCTGTTTAGAACTCATTTAAATATATTTGGTTTATTTTTTATCCAGGCATTATTCTATGTACAGAAGGGTGTAACAATGATAGAACCAGTGCATTTTTTTCAATCTGCCTTTAAATCATTAATTGAATCTTACAAAAAGAATTGCTATAAATAAAAAATGAAATGCAGTTTTATAATGATAAAACATTGATGCTTTATAGGCCTATTTTCTGGATACACACATCTCATTGAATGTATCAGTCTCTAAATAAATAAACATGAGATGTATTAAATACTTAAATGCATGACATAGTGAGACAGTCTTTTAAAATGAAGTTTCAGCAATAAATGAAGAACAGTATTTTTAACAATGTATTAAATTAGAAAACTCTTTCTTTCTTATCATTTTTACAAATAACTTCACATGTTGATATTATTTAGCAAGAAACAATTCCACATTACAAAGCATATCATTGCAGAATTATTTGACAGGCTTTTATAGTTACTAAGCTGATGCATCACTGAATAATTTATAACACTATATCTTGGAAAAGCTTATATGCTAACTGTTACAAATAACTGAACTTAAGAAGAAAGTGACATTTGAATTAAAACTATTCCTATAATGCCTTCTTAAAATACTTAGGATATGTAATAGTCTGCTATATGTATTGCACTCATCTATAACAATGCCATTTATGGTAAGATGCTATGTTAGCCTACCTCATCTGATTCCTTGTTTTATTGTTATATGATGCGTTTTCTTGCTTGCTACACTAATTTAAAAAGTATTTATTGCAATAATAGTTCAGGAACTGCTGGTTGCAACGATTATGGCAATCTAAATGTCTGCTTTTCAGTTACTAAGCTGCCTTTGTAAATTAATCTACATTTGTTTATATGTCATGTGATAAGTTATCCTGTAGAACATGCAGTTAAAGGACCCCCTTTAAATATGCAGTGATTCCGTGGAGCTATCCTATTGATGATTTAGTAACTTATTTAAATAGAATTTAAAACATTATTTGGAAAAGCCTATCACTTGTCCTTCTTGAATGAAACTATAGAAAAATTGGAGAAACAAGGTACCACATGAATTATAGGTATCACTACTACATTACTATACATATTCTGACTCTTACGTATTTGAAAATGAGTCCCTTGTGAAGCCCCTACCTTAGGTAAGGGAACGGCCTTAATCCTGGAAAGGAAGCATCCAAGAACTATAGTCTGATGTTTGAGGAGTGGAAGGGTCTATTGTCCTTTGCTTCTGCTTTTTGAAGGAAACTTCAGAGTATCTCTGCTGTGTATAATTCTGTAAGGGTGATTTGCAGGGCTTGATAAGTAAATTTAAGTCCTGGCATATGAAAAGGCATTTACTTGACTTTTAAAGCTAGATTTTCATAATCAAGAAAATATATCAATAAACAAGCATGCTGAACATTAAAAAAAAAAAGCATGGATCTGAGAACTAGATTGTCTTGGAGGTCCAAAATGTAGATAGCAAGATGATAAAAAGAGATGAGAAAGTAGAAGAATTAAATTTTATGCAGTGCGAAACAAAATTTGCACCATTTGTTTATTGGATTATGACACATCCATATCCCAAAATCCTGAGGAAGTCAATATTTATGTAGATAGACATCACAGGCATCAGGCTAATGCAGTCATAACCAGAGAAACATAATTTTCACCACAAATGACATCACACTTGAAATTAATGAAGTGTTTTATTCCAGAAACAAGATCTGAGATCAAGGAAAAGTTCAGTTGTGTAAGCTAAATGAACCATAACAGTAGATGTTCGAATGATCACTGCTGCAGTTGCCTTAGCTATATGGCAGGATATAACAGCCAGCCAGCTTCCAAAGCTTCAGGGCACCTTCCACACACCCAAACTGTCAATCAGCTCAAGCTGAGCTCATTAAAAGACAACTTTGGGCATGAAGCTCTTCAGAGCTTTCCTGCCAACAGACAGACGGAGGCTGAGACCCGAAAAGACAAGGTTAGGAATGAGAAAAAATAAATGTCCACACCCTGGCATAAAAAACACACCAAAAAGCAAGAGGGATGGAGGGAGCATCTACTGCAGCAGTAATCATTCAAACTTCTACTGTTATGGTAAGTTCAACTTATACAACTGTACTATGTTCTTCACATTGATCACTGCCGCAGTAGTCTTAACTATATGGGTAGATTACCATAGTTAACTATATTTGGAAGGTAGAAGAATAAGGGTCCAGGAGCCCCTGGAGAATTGTTCTAGCAAAGCATGATCTAGACCCAGATAAGGAATCCAGTGTATTGTGCTTTGTAAAAGTATGTACAGAGGGCAAAATAGCAGCATCTAGAATCCAACCCTTTCTGAAAAGCCATAGAAGAAGCTAGGGTCCTTGAAGAGTGGACAAAGCAAAAATGGACCAGCAAACAAGGCACATAGAATTAATGGAAAATACTTTAATGAAAGTATTAGGTTCTATTCAACAGACTGGTTTCGGTAGTTACTTTACAGAGCCTTGAACACTGAAGAAGGCTCTGTAAAGTAACTGCCGAAACCGGTCTGTTGAATAGAACCTAATACTTTCATTAAAGTATTTTCCATTAATTCTATGTGCCTTGTTTGCTGGTCCATTTTTGCTTTGTGTACTTTCCCTTTAGGACCTTGCAGCTGCCGTACTCACAGAGGCTGCTTCATCTTCGGTCCTTGAAGAGTGGGCCTTGATCCTGCCTGGAATAGATTTGTTATGGCAAGCATAACAAAAGGTAATAGCCTTAGACAACCATTTGAAAATAGTCTGTTTTGATAACAGTTGTCCATTCTTCCTATCATCACAAGAAATAGCAGTTGATTAAATGATCATCAGGTACAGTTCTGTCAAGATAGTACGTGAGCTGTCTGTGGACATCAAAGGTATGGAGTATCCTTTCTCCCTCATTTTTAGGTTCAGGAAAGAAAACAGGGAAAAGAATAGTTTGACTTAATGTAAACCTGGATACCACTTTAGGCATAAAAGAAGGATTAGTTCTCAAAGAAGCCCTGTCCTTCTGGAAAACAGGGTAGGGTTGACTCACCATAAGAGCTTGCAACTCAGATGCCCTTCTTGTAGAGGTCAGAGCAATCAATTAAACTGTTTTCCATGTTAAGAATGTCAAGTCAGCCAGATTAGCTGGTTCAAATGTAGCAAGTGTTAGTTTCTCTAACACAAAATTAAGATCCCAAAGAGGGGGCACTGGTTTACTTGGAGGCCTCTTATGCAAAAACCTGTTCAAGAAAATGTTGACATGCAACTGCTGTGAAAGAATAGGATCCATGGGCAGACATACTGAAACAGCTGATAAATGAACATTGATAGAGGAGTAAGAAACGTCATAGGATAGAAACTTACACAAATATTGTAAAACCAGAGAATAACTAGCCCTGAATGGGTGTTGGTTATGTTATTGGCACCAACTAGAAAATCTTTTCCATTTGCTAATATATGGTTTTCTAATAGCAGGCTTTCTTGCTCCCATTAGTACCCGCTGCACATTCTTAGAAAACAGGTGCCTAAAAGGAATTAAGACTCTGTCATCCAGGCAGTCAATTGAAGATGATTGATGCTGGGTGTATCAAACACTCCTGTTATTGTGTGAGTGGATCCATTCTGTGAAAAAGCTTGTGGTAATTACCCCTGGTCATTTCCAAAAGAAGGGAAAACATGGTTGCCTGAGTCAAAAGGGAGTCAGCACAATGATTTTAGGGGATTCCTTCTGAATCTTTAGAATTACCTTGGATATTAGTGAAAAGAGTAGAAAGGTTTATAAGAACCTTCCTGGCCAAAGAAAAGAAAAGATATCTGTCTTCCAGGCCTTCTTGCATGGAATCCTGGAACAGAATTTTGCCAATTGATTGTTCAGAGAGGAAGGAAAGAGGTCTACTTGAGGAACTCCATGCAGATGGATCAAATCTTGGAAGATGCCTAGATCTAGTTTCCATTTATGAGGGTCTGCCCTGGTTCTACTCAATTTGTCTGCTACACAATTTTGCTCTGGCAAAATGTAGGATGTCTGTAGAGTTAGATTGTGCTCTGAAGCTATATCCCAAGCCAACATGGCTAGTCTGCAAAGGGGTACAATATGTTTCACCCTTGCTTGTTGATGTACTACATCACTGTGGTATTGTCTGTAACCACTTGAAGAGATCCTGAGGAGCAAAGATGGTTCAGAGAATTCAGTGCCTTGATCAGGGCAAGCATCTCCTTGATATTTATGTACTTGCATCTGTGCTTGGTGTCCCATATCCAGTGTACTTTTATCTCTCCAGAAACTGCTCCCCAAGCAAAGTTTGAAGCATCTGTGGTGACTAACTTCTTTGGCGCAAGGAGAGAGAAGGAGAGACTTTGAGTTAAGGTTATCTGTTGTCTCCACCAAGTGATTTCTCTTCTGACAAACCTCAGTTCTGGGATCTGAAAAGATAAAGGGTGTTGATACTGGGACCAAAGAGATTTCAGATACCACTGTATCTTTCTCATGGGAGTCCGAATGGTGAGATGATATGTCAACAAGCAAAGGAGAGTAATATTGCTGGAACTGAATTCATTATCAAATCTTGGCGAGTGCATTCATGAGGTGGACCCTGGTTTTCACAAAATCTCACCAAGATGACACTGATATATAAACTGTACTTTATATAGCATATATCACTGACAGAAGTAAGTTAAAAAATAAAAAAGATAGCTGGCTTCACAAAACTCAGCATAAACAAGTGCCCAGTCCTGTTAGGTGCACTGGTGCCAGGATGTGAAAAATGACAGTGTAGAATCCTCAAGACACAGAAACATTCTTATAATGGGGCTAGGCCAGGCTGAGGGGGAAGATGGCCCTCTGTTGTAGAAGGAAGTAGTAGTCCACAAAAATTGCTAGGCCAAAAAAGAGCCATAAAGACTATAGAGTGGACTATTGAGGATAAGAAAGAAAATATGTATTGTACTGTTATGCAAGAAGCCCAGAATTTCCAGACAGAAGATATACAGAAAGATTAAAAGAGAAATTAGAGGAAAGAAAAATACTTCCACAAGAAAAACTGTCAGAAGCTTTGAATAAAAATTTGTACTCATTAATACAACAGATTTATGAAAAACATTATAGACCAAGAAACCTTGATCCATTTGGAAAAAGAAGCATCTGAGGAAGTGCAAAAATATAAAGAGCAAGATCTAGAGACTTTTAAAAGGCATAACAAAGAAACATGGACATGGGAAAGAAAGACAGATATGATATGGTGCAATATTTATGCAAAGGAGAAAAATCAAATTAATCAGCACAAAAAAGGCAGCCCCAAAGATATTCAAAGAGAAATAAAGGCAAAGGTAGCCAGATATGGAAAATTTCACAATAAAAAATAAGATCACAAAGAGGGAATGTAGAACAGATTAGTAAAGTATAAGTAAGAAAGTAAGAAAAATAGAAGTTGAAGTTATAGAATGCTTGTGAAGTGAAGGATTTGGTGTAGAAAGTCTAAGACAGGTTAATCACAGCATGATGGAATGAGTCCCCAAGGTAAGGAGAAACAGGAGGATCAGGAGACATCTGAAGAAGAAATATGGACATGGGAAAAAAAAGAGATTTAATATGGTATAATATTTATGCAAAGGAGAAAGCAAAACTAATCAATACAAAAAAGAGCAGCACCAAAGATATTTTTATTTATTTAGCATTTGCTAACTAGGAAAATCCGACTGGACACAAGTCATTTTTCAGCAGAGGCCCGGGGAGAACAGCTCCACTTAAAATTAAACTAATACAACACAGATACAAGTAGAATATAATCAGCACAGTAAAAACACATATTAAATATACAATATAGGGCACTTAATGTAGTTAAAACATAGTACTAGATGTTTATATCATTTGTGTTTATATGTACAATTAGTAAGAATGACACTCATATAATAGCATAAGGAACATGCTGGATTATTCAGGAACCATACATGGACATATCCAGTTTTTGGATAGGTGAGATTTTAGTAAAGCTTTAAATTGTGGTGAGGTTGTGGTGGATATTATACTGGGAAGTAAAATATTCCAGATTTTAGCTATACAGTTGGAGAAGAGGGATTCTCCAGCCTGATTATTGGCAATGGAGACTTTTATTAGGGATTTATTATTGGATCATAAAGTTCTGGTACTGGAGTATGATTGTAGTAGATTTTTCAGGGCAGGTGTTTTTTCTTTCTCGTAGAGTAATTTTTGGGCCATGGATAGTTGGTTGTAAAGTAGGAGTTGAGGAAACTCTAGCCAGTTAAGTTGCCTGAGTGATGTGGTCTGGAGTTTGAGTTGGCTACAAATCTTATAATTTTATTATAACATGTTCCAAGTTTTGTGAGGTCAGATGTCCTAAGGTTGGTGCGAATCCGAAATGCGAACAAAAGGATTGAGATTAAATGTGTTTGAGCTACCATGGCTTTAGTGTTGTTTGTGAAGTAAAGTTTATTCCTGTACAGGGTACCTAGCTTTTTGTGGACTTTTTAATAGTTTGAGCTATGTGGAAATCAAAGCTCGTGTTATTGTCGATTTTAACACTTAACAGCTTTGCATGGGCAGTGGGTGCTATTATGGTTTTGTTGACAGATTCAATAGTGAACGAGGAGGGAGCTGTTGTAGGTTTGGTAGGATGAAAAGGCAAAAGTTTTGTTTTGTTGGGGTTCAAGATGAGGTGGGAGTTAGTTAGCCAGTTTTCAATTTCAAGGAATGAGTTTGGGGGGAGCACTTGTAGTTCTTGAATAGTAGGGGAAGTGCAAATTACTGTTGAAGAGAAATACAGGCAAAGGCATCCGGACATGGACAATTTTACAATACAAAAAATAAGAAAGCAAAAAGGAAAAGTAGAAAAGAGGATTAGTAATGGAGAAGTTAAAGAAATAGAAACTAAGGTTATGAAGTACCAGCAAAGTGAAGGATTTAGTGTAGTAAATCTAACTCAGAAAACACCACAACAGGATACAGCAATGGATTCTCAAATTAAGGAGAAAACAGTGGAGCAAGAAACATCTGATCACTTGCCATATGAAGATACTTTGGAGCCTTCCATAGGAAACCAGCACAGATGTTCAGTTGGAGTTGCACAGCAAGGGGAGGTACAGGAAGCTGTGGCAACTCTGACGCAGTCAGTGTTGTGGAATGATGGGCCAGTGAGTTCCCATATGAAAGAGCAGCATTTCACACTGTGAATCATGATATTTTGCTCAACAACTTCTTCTCTTACTGTAGTATATCAGGTATTACATGATAGTGGTTTGCTTCCTGTTTCACTGGTCATACTCATTAGGTTGTGTCTGAAGTTAACGTCTCCTTGTACTTCTCCCTGACATACAGGGTACTAGAGGGGTCCATCCTGGCACAACTGCTGTACACAGTGTACATGCTTCTGCTAGGAAACATTATTCAAATGAAGGGTTTAAATTTTCACTCGTAAGCTATGACATGCAGCTTTACATTTCCTTCCCTCAGGAGGATTGCCTCCTGGATGACGGATAATGATCTCAAACTCAATTCCAGCAAGATGATCACTCTGGCCATAGATGTTACCCTTCATAATTCATCTGCTTCAGTTTTGTCACCTACAATGATGCAAAACTGGAATTCATATCTAGGGTGCATCATCTAGTTGTAATTATTGACTATTAGCTTAATCTTAAGGACCGTATCTCTGTGATCATCAAGTCCACCTGTTTCCTCCAGGGGAATATCATCCTAATTAAGCACCTCATTCCTTCTGATAACTTACTTATGGCTCTGCATGCTGTGGTCTTTTTATGGCTGGATTGCAGAAATGCCCATTACCTGTAGCTATGGGATGTCTGACCTTGTCTGATTACAGCTGGTGCAGAACTCTGCTGCTTGGTTACTTACTGGGATATTCAGACACTGCCATATTATACCAGTGCTTTGAAGTCTGCACTGGCTACTTGTTTGGTCTCACATTGTATATAAGGTCTGCAACCTAGCCTTCCTTGCTGTCTTGGGAACTCCTTAGCTGGTATCAGCTTGTTCTTACTCTCCATTTCTTGGGCTATGGGTTCTGAAGGTTGGACGTCAGTGTACAGGAGAATTAACATGTACTCACCAAGGCCCTTGTCTTTGGAACCTCTTACCTGAATGGCTTAGGATGAGTCTGATGCTTGGCTGTAGAAGCAGAAAACTGAGACAGAAGAGAAAATAGTGGAACAGGTTAACAGTTTCAAGTATCTGGGAACAGTGGTTGGGAGGAAGTCTGAATGAGGAGGTCAAACCTAGAATCAGAGGGCTGCAACCAATTGGTACAGAGTGTCAGAGATAGTGCATTTGAGAAGAATGCCAAAGAAACTGAAAAGTAAGGTGCATAAAACAGTGATGTGGTCTTCACTTCAGTATGATACAGGAACCTGGATAGTGAAGGCAGAGCAGCTGAGGAAGGTAGAAGTGATGGAAATGAGGTGACTCAGAAGGATATTAGGATGCACACTGTAAGAGGGAGATGGGGAAATGATAACATCATAGCAGAAGCCAAAGTAGCTCCAATTGCAGAGAAGGTCAAAGAGAACAGATTATCATTGTTTGGGTATATGTGTAGGAAAGCAGGAGATGATTTGGTAAAGAAAATTTGTGGAAATAGGTAGGAGAGTGCATTGAATCGAAAGAGGTGGCAACAGTTGACAAAATACACTGGCCCTATGCAGAAAATGGGATAAAAAGGGGGTTGATGATGATGATGATGATTATATCATAGTAATGCTTAGCAAGCAGATCCTTAAAATAAGCTTGAACTTGGACCTGCAAAACATAGTCATAAAGAGCTAACAAAGAAAGTTGTGCCACTAGTATAGTCTGGACAAAATAATTTGACATTAAAAAGATAAAAAAGATGTCTTAACACTGGATCCTGTACTGGTATATTTTGAGCATAGGGAAGGCATTCATTTGCTAGTGGAGAGAAATCCTGTTGCACTAGATGCAGTATTAACAAAAAAGCATAATGATCATTACAAACCAAAAATGGGGGACAGCCACTGTCATCCCTCTACACAAAGGTGGAGCGTCCACTGACCTAGGCAATTATAGGCCCATCAGCCTAACTAGCGTGATCTGCAAGGCCATGGAATGCATTATCATGGACCTTATAAACAAGGACATTGGCAACCTCCAAACACTTGACCCCACACAGTTTGGTTTTGTCAAAGGTAGATCATGCCTGTTAAACTTGGTCGACTTCTTTGAAACAGTCACCAAAACTATGGACGAGGGGAAGATGGTGCACACTGCCTACCTTGACCTAGCCAAAGCCTTCAACACTATTCCCCACTCGGGCATAATAGATAAACTCTCCCAGCTAGGCATCAACCCGTATGTTACCAGATGGGTAGCTAACTGGCTCACTGATAGAACCCACTCAGTTAAAATAGGGGAAGCTACCTCTAGTAGTAAACCTGTAATGAGCGGTGTACCCCAAGGATCGGTCTTGGGGCCTCTACTGTTTGGGATATACTTTTCTGAGATGCAAGCCAAAACCAGTGGCCTGCGACTGACCAAGTTTGCAGATGACTGCAAGCTGGGTGCTTTCTTAAATTCCCCTAGTGATGTGAACATCCTCCAAGAGGGCCTTACCCAAACTAATAACTGGTGCCAGAAGCATGGCCTCAAACTGAATACCAAGAAATGAATCATTATCCCCTTTGTGGAAAATATCATCCCAACTAATTATCACATTAATAACATTGTACTAAGCATGCAATTGGTTGTGAGGGACTTGGGCAACCAGGTTGATAGCAACCTGACTTTTGACCACCACATTGCCTCCGTTGTATGGAGGATTTTCTACATGGCCCACCTCATAAATAAGGGTATTTCATCCAGGAACAAGGAGGTCATAACATCCCTGTACTCCTCCCTTATCACACCCATTATCGAGTACAATGCCCCCTTCAGCAGGTACCTTGTCAAGCACATGCAGCAGCTGGAGAGACCACAGAGGTTCCTGACCAGGAACATCCAGGGTCTCAAACACCTCTCATATACAGATAGGCTAAAAGGCCTGTTCCTCTACTCAGTCTCATACAGACTGCTCAGAGGTGACTTGTGTCTGGCATACAAGGCCATCTCAGATCCAGCCTTGATGGAGTTGCTTCATATCCATAAGTCAAACTCCACTTGCGCAAGCCACAAGCAAGGCCTTAACCTGGGCTATGACATTAATAGAACTTGTTTGGTGGGATAGATTTGTGTCCCAAAGACTCCCCCCATCTCCACGTTGAGCAGAGTACCTCTTCTAGCCCTCTTTAAGAGGAACCTGGATGACTGGATGGGAAACAGAAAATACATCCCTGGGATCCCACCGGTGTCCCTGCTGGACAAGGGAAACAAGTGCTAACTTTGAAGGAACATGGGCCAAATTCTTGGCCAGGCTTATAAGGGCCTCCAGGTCAATAGTCTAGTATCATCCTATGAACCTATGAACCCATGAACCTGTTGTATATGTTAGCAAAGCCTTGTGGAAGAAATGTGTTGATTATATGGGGCAGCATTCAGAAATGTTTTATGTTAGTCAGTGAAACTCAGTTTGTGTAACCCAAAACACTGCAGCGAATAATAAAGGACTGACAAACACATAGTTGTACTATTATGCCAGACTATGTAAGTAAGCAGGGCATAGGGTATGCTGCGAAATGCCTCACATAAATGAAGTCCAGTATGGTGATTCAGAAACAGCTATGGCAGAGCAAATACCTCTGTGCAGGTGGACAGCATACAGTGTGTTATCCAGTGAGTAAATTTTAAAAATCTAGTGTGTAGAAATAGATGCAAGGCCTTCACAGCACTGTTGTGTGCCGATTTGTGCTTGTGAACACAGTTACACATGCTGTCTAATGTAAACAACAAGGGTTTCAGTTAGCATTAATTGCATGGTACTGTGTAGGCTGATCATGTTGTTCAATTGGGGTGCCTGGAGATATGTAAATCGTGCATATCTCTAGGTACTATTCCACAGAACTATGTGATTCAACCATTCAAGCATAGCTGGGGTTGTATATGAATTGTGGCCATGGAGATGTAAGACTTCCATTTATACCTTCATAGATTTAGTTTCACTCTGGTTAATTACCACCAAAACACACTGGAAATAAGTTGCAACAATTAGGAATATGAAATCTCAGATTCCAACCTTATTCACTTAAAGTGTTTTGCAAAAAAGGGGAAGGCGATCGCAGCTATTTTAATTTCTAGTCACCATGTAAATAGAAAGAAGAATCAAGGTGGGAGCAGAGTCAAATGTAATTGAGGACTGTATATATTTCTTTGTAGAAATGGTACATCAAAAGCCCTGATGTGAAAAGAAATCAAGAGACGTTTTGTCATGCTTTTTTCTGCCCCCATGCATGCTGGACCTTCATAGTGCGGAGTCCTTAGAATCATGGAAGTCATAATGATCCTGGGAGATCATCATTCAGGCAGCCATGATGATTGCTTGTGTCTTTGTTGGCTACCCAGCTATGAGGACAAGTGAATGGCATAATCTTACTCCGTGAATGGGGATGGGGTGAGCTGTCCGCATCACCATGGAGACCCACAATGTCCTCTCCCTGTACAGTCATGCTCCAGTTCACTCAATAATGTGGCTAACACCTGACAGTGGCTTGGTGGGCCAGTAGCTTGCCCCAAAGTACCTACATAACACTTCTTCTCCTCCAGTGGAGTTTGACAGTATGCTTCCTGCTCTGCTGTCCCCTAAGATGGACATGCCCATTCTCCCCTGCCAGTTCCATAAAGCACCTAATATGTCAATCAAATGCAGGCTGACTGAGTTGTAGTCATGGTTTAATCCCTCATTGCAGCTGGAGCTGGCACCAAACAGAGTCGTAGAGATCCTATACTACAAAAAAAAAAATGTTAGTCTACACATGTTAACTATATCCACAAGTACTGTGAGACAACAGCAGGACCAAAAAAGTTTGTGAAATTACTAAATAAGTTTATTTTAACCACCAAAAACAATGATTGAGTGCTTTTATCCCTTGTAACAGGGTCTTCATCAGAATCTAAAATGTTTTCCACCAGTACTGAATTTATACACCCAAATAAAGACATCAATAGTGAAACTCAATGACTTTCTTAAAGGTGTCACCCATACAGAATACATTTAAAACCCTTTAAATCCTGTATGTACACATGTTTAATGCTGTTATTTAGTCAAATATGACTCTTTATCACTTTAAGGACTTTATCACACCATGCCTGTCTGTCAGCAGCTGCTCTTTTAAGCTCTTGCAAATGCATATTCATTACTTCCATTATGCTGTCTATCCAACATACACCCCACTGCCCCCTTCTTCTTTTGTCTTTGATCTTTCCAAGCATCAGTGTCTCTTTTATGAAATACTGTTTTCATATTAACTGGTTAAAGTATATGAGGTTTGTTTTACATTCAGACTTTCCAGTGAACAGTGTAGGTTTATTTCTTTAATTATTAACTAATTTCATTATTGTGAAGTTCACAGAATTCTCAAGTCTCTTCTCCAACACTACAGTTCAAAAGCATCAATTTTCTGGTGAACAGCCTTACTTATACTGCAAATCTAATAGCCACATGTTACTACTGAGAAAGCCATAGCTTTGATGGTACAGATATTTTTATCAATGAGATGTCTTTGCACTTCAAATCTTACTCACATTTGACATAGTTTTCATACGAAAAAGCAAGTGCTTTTTAATTTCTTGGTTGCAGTTGCCATCTGCAGAGATCTTTGAGTCCAGGAAAATCTGTCACTTCTTCCCCGTCTTCACACATTTATATACTTATAGCTTCAGAGACATGGTTTTAAAGTAATGAAAGCACTCCCTCTCTTCCCGGATTTAGTACCTATCATGTCTTCAGTCCTACTGGCAATTGTAGGGAAGTATCAATATTTGTCACGGATGTTATCACTTCACGACAAATTCCCTGGGACACCTAATTTAAACTCCTAGAGGTCCAAATCACCTAGACAAGATTAGTTGCTACTTTATAGCTAGCTATAGAACACCCTCTATGTTCACATCTGTGTGTGAAAGCTATCTTAACATCTTTGATGAAATCCCAGTTAATACCAACACCTTTCCACTGCAGGATTTAACTATCCATCAGTAAACTGGTTGACCTAAACTGGTTCTGGATGGGATACCCAATACTTTCTTGACATTAAAAATGTTACTCTATTGTAAAAATAGTTAGCTATACTACTAGGGGCCCAATACCATCAGTCTTGTCCTCACAATATAAGTACTTCTAGCCCACCTACATATGTATCATCTTCCCGTGTTAAGTCAGACCATAATTCAGAGACATTTTCCTTTAAAACTGGTAGCACTTGTTTTTTGATTACCTCAGTGATTAGGTACTTCCCAAAAACAAACCTTCTTCAGTTACTTGGTGGCCTAAATAAAGTCTGCTTTAATCCTCCTCTGATGGATCATATTGCTAAAGCTCTGCCTATGTCTCTGACTTGTGCTCCCACTTAAATAGTTGTACTGAGAAGGAAGTCCCTGTCCACACCAAATATAATGAAAAAATTAAAAACAAATCCCTGTGGTGGAAAACCCATATAAATAAACTATATAACAAGAGAAAGAAATAACTTACCTGAAGATTCCTAAAAGCCACATCTGCAGTTGTAGTCAAGCCAGCAACAGAGACATTATGTGTGTATAAAAGTAGTGATAATCATACATGATTGTTGCCATCCCAGTGTGCATGACAAGGAGCCTCTAATCACAGCTGCAGTACAGATCTATGGCTAGATCATGGTAAACCACCCTGAGGCCCCACTGAGCTACAAGCAGCTAAGGTAAACAATGATGGTGCAATAGCACTCCTAGTAGTCAATGCAAGTATGAGCATGCAGTTGTATAATGTTGATGTTACCAATGGCAACAAAAAAAAAAAAAAAATATATATATATATATATATATATATATATATATATATATATATATATATATATACAGAGAGAGAGAGAGAAATGTACAATGTAAAGGAAAGTACCACTGATGACAAAGGGTGCAGTAGAGGTGATACTTTAGTAACAGAATCCACAGAGATTGGCAGCATGAAGTGGTAATGGAGGTGCAGAACAAAACTGTTGAAATTCAGAGTGAAAGAGGCACTATAGCAATAAGTGAGTTTTGAAAAATATGAAAAATATACAGGAAAGGTGGGATACAATAAAGTAGTGTGATGTAACAATCTGCACCTGTCCTGACAACATCAGAGAGTCAGCATTGGAGCTGTACTGTACTGTGAATGTCAATAAAAAGGAATATATGTTATCCTGAGGGGAGTCAATCCATTACTGCAATCCACATGCTAGTATATCCACAGTTTACTGACAGCATGTGCTATTGCAGCAATCAAAATAAAAGGGGTCATAAAGCACACATAATCAGGAAAATGTAGCACACATGCAGACAGATGGCAAAACAAGAAAGATAAGCCTCAAGGGAATTAAACCCATGACCTTACGACATTGAATGTTCATAGTAATTCATTAGCAGAGTGAGCCACTGCAGCAGTCAGAGTTCAAGGGATCATAAAACACTCATATCAGGAAAATATATCATGCATGCAGACTGCAAACCAAAAAGTTGGAGGATTTGATACCCCCAAGCAGTGTATCAATGCAATAAGAGTTACTGTATGAGTGCATTGCGCCATCAAGGAAGTTCAAATAAGGGCAGTAGCTGTACTTTATTTTAGACTGCTATGCAGAGTGACACATAGCTCATTTGTGTAACTGATTAGTGTGTGCACAGGATTTTTGTTTGTCTTTTTTCCTCAAGATGGACAGTGTCATTTCTCTGGGATTGCTAATTACCATCAGTGTTATTCTCTGACAACTGTCGTGCAGTGTATAACCACAGATAGATGATTTTGAAGGATATCCTCATTCTCAGCAATTGTGTTTAATATCTATTTTATTAACTATATCATAGGTTGGAAATGAGAGTGTAGAATGGACAGAGATGAAAAGGTGATGTAATCAGAGGACACAATACAAGGTAATCAAATACAGAATGAGTAAGACTAGGATGGTATAGGAGCCCACATATACCAGCTTCCTAGCCCAACAATGGCAGAAGAAGCCAGAAAAGTATTGGATTATAAAGTGCAAAACCCTTCTGCATAATTTACACATTCATGATAGGAATATTTATTTTCATGGAAACTGAACTCATAATAGCAAGAAAGAGAAACCTGTATGAATGGAATTGAACCCATGACTTTGGCAATGAAATACCTTAGACAAGAATATTAGCAAGGCAAGCCACAGAACCATTCACAGAAAAAAAGGACTGATGAACACATTTCAGGGGAACAGAACACATGATAACAAAACTGCACCTAAATTGGTTCAAACCCCTGCCTTGGGCATGGGAATACTCTAGAACAAGATATTAGAAAGGCACACCATGGAAACACTTACACAAAATGTTACTGACAAAACACATTTCAGGGGAATGGAACAGATGATAGTAAGACACCAAAACTGCACCTAAATTGGTTTGAAATCCTGCCATTGGTAATGAAATTCTCTAGACTAGGGTATTAGGAGGGCATGCTACTGAAGCACTCATAGAAAAAGTGACTGACAAAACACATTTCAGAAAAATGTTCTAGCATTGTTGAAAAATGATAACTGACCACTGGAAAACAGTATACCAACCATTGTCTGCCTCTGTATTCACAATGTGCACATCACTGCATGAGTAGAGTGGGCCATGGCAGCTGTCACATACATGCATTATGTTTAGCTTCACATTTTCATGGTACATTATTAGTGCATGATACACAGCTGCAACATGCATCTCAAGGAATTGGAGCCCTGCCTGCCTAACCAATACTTTCTAGATCTGTATGTTATTAAGCAAAGCTACAGAAGACCGTATAATCAACATGTCAGAAAATACACATTTCAGAGGAATGTTGGAACAATGCAGAACGCTCCAAAATGAACATTAGTATTCAGCATACAACAAGCAGGAAATCAAAACCCTTTCCTTACTATATGGCTAATGTGCACAGCAAAGGCAAACTGTTATTTACATGTGCAATATTTAGGTTTATTTTATATATGCATTTATTGGAAGTAATTAGTACTTGGCATAAATTATTTTGAAGACAGCTACAAGGTAGACCTCCTTGAAGCTGTCCCCTGCCTGCCTAACTGATACTCTCTAGATCAGTACATTAGCAAGTGAAGCCACAGAAGAAGGTATAATGAATGTGTCAGAAAACACACATTTCAAGAGAATTTTGGAGCACTGTGAAACACTGAAAAGTTGGTTACCAGCATGCAACAAGCTGGGGATCGAAACCATCTCACTGTTGTATGGATAATGTACCCAGCAAAGGCAAACTGTTACACAGATGTACTATGTTTAGACTTATTTCATATATGCATTGATAACTGATATTCTATAGACCAGTACATTAGCAAGTGAAGCTACAGAAGAACTTATAGTGAAGGGTCAGAAACCACACATTTTAGGTGAATGTTAGAGCACTATGAAAGACTAAAAAATAAACATTGGTAACAACATGTAACACTCATGGAATCAAAACCCTCTTAGTAGGGTGTTGACAATGTTTTAATCACTTCATAACTACAGTGAGCCCTGGAAGGTATTAAAGTGAAACTATAGGTTCACCTTATTTAAGTATTGCTTGGTGTCTTGCATCAATGGCCAGCTCAGTTGTGTGATGGATACTAAGTTCTTAGTGTGTTCAAAGGATTTTTCTCAGTTTTTGCTATCAGACAAGAAGTGTCATTTCTCTTTGCTTACATATGACCAGCAAATCGCACTCTGCCAACTGTCAGACAATATATACTATGGATACATTTTTTTCTTTCTTATTTAATAAACCCTTTGAGTCTATGTGTGTGGTGTTATAATGTGTTTTTGATACAATTAAAGGTTGTAAAGGGTATAGGGTGTAGGACAGAGATGAAAGAGAAGCAAGCACACATGATAACAAAGGGCGAGGAGATGAGGATTTAGCAGGATGGAGGTAGAGAAGAAGACAGGTGCACATCAATGGCTATGAACTCATGGCTTTCACATTGATATGATACATAAGTAGCCACTGAAGTTATGTGATTGCAAGGGGGTCATTAAGAAGACACATATCTGTGATATGTAGCACATGCATAGAGTCTATACCAGTGTATAACAACAATCTGCTTAAATGCATTGTGGTTATGTGTGAGCTGTATTTGTTTTTGAACCAAGTAGGAGGTTGAAAATGAGAATTTAGAACTGAGATTATAAGAAGGAGGACACAGAGGGTAGCTCAAAGGGTGAGCTAAGAAGGAATGAGCTGGATGGTGTTGAGCTAGGAGCATAACGCTCAACTGTTTAACTCAGCAATGATGAATCCATATTTATACTTTTGTTTGACAGTAACAAAACCATGACAAGATATACACACTGATGATAGGCAAGTTGAATTTCAGGGGAGAGGAATACATGATTTGCAAGACAAGAGACAAGACGATTTCACCTGCATGTCTTTGAACCCACCCCTGTATCACTCAAATTTTCAAAAACATAACATTGGCAAAGGTATACTGTGGAATCAGACATATATAGACGTTATTGGTAAAACACACATCAATATACAGAATAAAGGATAGCTATGAAAGAGAAATACACTTGATTGTATTTGTACCCATGCTGTGTCACTCATATCCCCTGAACTGGGAGATTAGCCATGTATGTATTTGAAGCAATTAGAAAGAAAAGCATTAAAAAAAGAAAATTAAACATTGCAGAGGAATGGCATACAATTGTGTGATGAAAACATTAAAACCCTGCATCCACTGCACTGAAAATGGACTCATCACATCATGAATACTTTGAAAAATAGAAGCCTTCTCAGGAAAGATATTAACTTTACCGTATTTAGTATTGCTTGGTGTCGTGCATGCATAGCAAGCTCGTTTGCACAATTGATGGCAAGGTCTTAGTATGTTCAAAGGATTTTTCTTAGTCTTGCCATGGAATGGGGACTATCATTTCCAAATGCTTATACAGGATTAGCAACATTGCTCTATTCTAACTATTGTGCAACATCTGAGCACAAAAAGATGATTTTAATACGATAATCATCTGAAATGTTGGAACCCACTAGATGAAGTCCCAAAATACAGAGATTTAATGGCCAAAAAACAGACTTACATATACTAAGTCCAAGATGGCCATTTCCTGGAATACTCCCTTTCTTCAGAGGTATGGCAATCTTGTAGTTGATATACAGAAGTTAGGAGGTGTGTTGGGGAGACATTTAAAGGAGTAGAGTGATTGTTGAGATTTGCTCTTTTCCAGGGGTTTTGGTCTTTTTTTTAGCATGTTGGCACTTGGCATTGTGAGTGCTAACTTTTCAGTAGGGAGCCTTTTAAATAATAAACTCCTTTTTGGCACTTGTGTGGTGTTTTTATCTATGTTTTGACCAGAGGTTCCAACCAAAGGTTGGAAACTGGACTACAGGACAGAGATAAAAAGGGGAAGCAAACAGAGGGTAGAAGACAAGGACAGCAAATAAAGAATGATCAGGATAGAGGTTGGCTAGATTCATACCTCTCAACTGCTTAACTCAGTAATCCTGGTGAATTACAAAGTATATTCTTAATTATTTACTGACTAAAGTCCTCAATGATTTGTGGGAGAATATACACTTTTGATGGTGAAGTATAGGAGCCAGCCACTGTGTAGAGTAATTAAAGGTCTGTGATACTGAGAAGTATGGGTGGAAGGTTTTGTGTGACAGATGCCCTTTTTATATTTTTTCAGAAAGGGAAAGTTTGGGAAGGATATCAGGGAAGTCAGAGGGGTTGGTCACAAGAGAAGGCAGGCATGACTGATGGGTTGTGGAGTAATACAATGAGGGAGAGATGATGGTGAAGCAGGCATCAGATAAACAGATGAAAGACAATGGTAAGGGGATACTTTTATAGCATATAGGGCTGACCTTAGACACAAAAGGGAGGGAAGCACTGTTTTTGGGGACACGATTGTAGCCTAGGATCCGGATGCACTGGGTGCCTTTCTTGGTGGTGGTGGTGGTGATGGTGGCACTACTGCTGCCATCTGTGTGGGGACAACAGGCTATGCAGGAGTGTTCAGTCTAGGTTTCTGTACTGCTGCCTAAAATAATAACAGAAATGGAGAAACATTAAAAAAGAGAGAGTTAAAGGATATAGATAAAGAGGGTTGGGGAAGAGACATACAAAAATAATGAAATTGCATTCTTAATTATTTTTTTAGACTCTTACAATACAGTGAGGGAAAATAATATTTTAGTTATAGGACCTACACAGTTAGTTTTGCAACTTCATTAGTTTAACTATAATGCCATGATCACAGCCATTTTTTGGTGGGGTCAGGGATTGAACCCACACGCATCCTAATGATCTAAGTACACATAAAGTTAAGTTGATGAGCCACTTCTCCAGCTGTACAAGAGGTGGCTTGCAGAATCAAAATTCTAACTTTGCATAGTCATACAAATTCCAGAAAGGACTGCCAGTACTGACAGATGTTGTCTTCCCATGTAAATGTAATATACCATTATTTTTAATTGCTACCTATCACTATACAAACAGACATATATTTCACAATAGGAGTTATACTTATCCAGTGCACTTTTAGGCACTCTAGTCTGTCCCTGTGCATCTCACAGTTCCTTTCAATCTCTGCAGGGTATGGAGATAAATAGAAATCAGAATAAAAAGGTTTACAGTGCACTGCATTGGCAGTTTGTATGGATAGTTCAATTACATTATATTTTCAGTACAGAGGAGGTGATCATGCATTAACTTCAGCCTCCCATCAGTGAAGGAGGTCATGCTTTTTGGAACTTAAGTCATTATAGTGGTGACAGAACTGGTCCCCATGCATGGGATGCCAATAGCACAGGTAAGTTTGGCCAAACTAATCTACATATCAGCCTTATACCGTGACCCAGTATAGCTCTCCTGCAGGAGCCCCCAGTTGTACTGCTTATCTTGGACTCCACACACCACCTCTTTGCACTAAAACGAGCACTACTCTCACCTTCAACAGCTATACATGTCTCACCTTCAAAGATCTCAGGACAAGGGCAGGAAACTGGCACCCAAATGACTTGCTTCATGTTTCAGCCTTTGCACATTGATGGATATCCTTTAAAAAGCTTGCTAGGGTTTGAATGTGGGGAAATGCATATAACACGAGTATTACAATTTCCCAATCCATGTAATTGCATGCACAGAGCTCACAGCATGTCAGGCATGTACACTGCATCATGTAGAATTCAGCATGATGTTTATCAGGTTTATCTGTCATACAAATTGAGGGATTCAGAAAGAATAATGAGATGAATGCTAATTAGCATATTAATTGCACCGCAAGAGGGTAATCTATGCATGGCCTCAAGCTCAGTGCCAAAAAGTGCAGTGTAATCCCCTTTGGTAAAAACTCTGTACCCATAAACTACCACATAGGCAGCAATCTACTTAACACTGAATGCATGATAAGAGACCTTGGGACCGAGGTGGACAGTAGTCTCTCCTTTGATAGTCACATCACCACAGTAGTCAGGAAGTCCTTCTACGTGGCACACCTCATCATAAAAGGGTTCTCATCCAGGAAAAAAAAGGTCATTGTACCCTCTACTCATCACTCATTAGACCCATTATAGAGTACAATGCCCCTTTTGGAATGTACCTCACAAGACATCTGCAGCAGCTGGAAAGGACACAGATATACCTCACAAAGAGGATTACTGGCCTCAAACAAATGTCCTACACTGACCGCCTCAAAAAACTCCAGCTTTACTCTGTAGCATATCGCCTACTCTGAGGTGATCTCTGTCTAACATATAAAACTATGTCAAACCCAGAGCTGTTGGACATGCTACACCTAAAGAAATCCCAATCCCTCCGAGCTACACGCTCTAGGGGCCTAAACCTTGTCACCACAATAAATAGGACATGCTGGAGGGATAGATTCCTGTCCCAGAGACTTCCTATACTCTGGAACAAGCTACCCATCTATGTCAAGCAACGTTCTTCATTAGCACTCTTCAAGAAAAATCTTGATGAGTGGATGGGAAATAGGAAATACACCCCGGGGATCACTTCTGTGTCTCTGCTGGCACAGGAAAATAACTTTCTTGGGTGGCGTAAGCTATGGAACCTTTCTGGCTAGGCTTACGTAGGCCCTTGGGCTGATAGCCTAGTACCTACCTATGAATAGTAGGAATGGACCCACAGATCATTATTGCGATATACAAGATGAAAACTTTATTCAAATACAGAAGACTCCTACTACAAGCACTTGCTGCTACATAATACTTCTATTGCTGTGTAGACCAACTTATATATGCAATCAGTTAGGTGTTTGTTTACTATGTCCTGTAAGGCCTAGAACTATGGTTCAGTTTTTCTCAGTGCATCTACATATATTGGCCAAAGCTCTCTGATGGAATACATTGCAAGTATACTGGCCATAGCAGAATGCAATCATGTTAGTGTGGGCTCTATCAGTGTTAAAGTGTGTCATACAGCATTGTAATGTTGTGTGCTTTGCATATCTATGATTACAGTTTAAGAATTTCTACCAGGATTATAGCAAATGACCACTGAGCTTATTCATTTGCATGCTGCTGGTATACTTGTACTGGGAAGAGTGTACGTAGGACACAATAATGGATAACATTCAAATACATAAATTGGAATGTGCAGTGTCTATGCTCTGGGTACACTGTCAGTAATAAGGGGCCATTCTCACCACTGGTGATCTGAGATGTCATAGGATGTTAGTTGACCTGAGGATGTGTCAACAACCAAGATAGGCCGTCCAGTGGTTATGGTCATCAGTATGCCATCATATCCTTGAGCAAACATCAGTCTTGCTCAAGTTGTACACTTACATATAGCCAAGGTCATGTGACAGCCAGTTTAACTTCTGGCAGAGATGGCTCTCATTGATGGGCTATATATGACAAACTGCACCTTCTGTCCAGTATAACCTGGACATGCCTCATAGGCCACAGTGTAGTGCTGTACCACATGCTGAGACTGTTTCCTTGTAGATGCATACCCACACCACCACAGCCCCCAACACATTGCAAACTTTCACTGACCTTGGACCTTCCCAATATTCATCCCCTTATAGCATTTCTGACACTTCCTCCAAAAGTACTTTTTATTTGTATACACCTCTGTGCTCTCTCGTAACTAATGTTAAGCAGAGTAGCACCCTTGTCACCTTCAAGATAACCTTAGATAACATGATGGGCAGCCTTAAATTCTGTCCTGGTTTATGTTATATATTGCCTTGCTTGAGGAAGGAAAGAACTTTTGAATATGGGTTTTGGCTAGACTTGTAAAGGTCTGCAGACTGATTGCTTAGTACTTACCTATGAACCTCTTTATTTGTAAATAAATGATACAACTAGATGGCATAATTTAATTTTGTTATGATATTGAGCAGCAAGGCAGCTTTTGCCATTTTTGTTTTAGACTTTATCAACAGGCTGTTCAACTTTCCCTCACTTTCAGTCATCAGAGTGGTATAATCATATGTGAGGTTGTTAATATTTCTCTCAACAATTTTAATTCCAACAACTAATTTGTCTAAATCAGCATTTCACATTATTTATTCAATATAACAACTAATCAAATAGGCTGACAATATACAGCCTTGTTGCACTCTTTCCCAATCTTAAATCAATCAATTATTTCTTAGTTGGTTCTATCTTTTGCTTCTTTTATTGCCTACAGATTTCTCAATTGACAAATACATTGACCCACTTTCCCTATTTCTCTAAAATCTTGCCAAAGTTTGTTGTGGTCCATGCAGTCAAAAACTTTAGAATAGTCAATGAAGCAGAATTAATTATTTCTTTGGAGGTCCTTTGCTTCCTCTGTTACCCAGTGGATGTTAGCAATTTACTCTCTGGTGTATCTGCCACTTGGGAAACCAGCTTGTACATCTGTCAGTTTTTGCTCCATATCTTGTTGGATCCTAGATTACAGGATCTTAAATGTTGCCTTGCTAGTATGAAAAATATTTTAACACTGACATTTGTATGCCTTTCTTTGTTATTTCTAATGCTTCTCATTGTGAAGACCCAACTTAACCCCAGGGCAGTAACTAAGGAGCCTCAATCCTCACCAATGTCTCTGGTAAGGGACCGTTACTGAAAGCAGTGATAGAAATACAAAATTTCCCCTAAGAGTACACCAGGAACAGGCTCCAAACCTGAGACTGGACTATATGCTTCACTCTAGGTTCCCAAATGAGTCTTGACACTAACCACTGCAGAACACTGTGTCCCTTCTAGGTATTTGACACACTCACTCTTAAATATTTGATATTCATACATATAAACACTCTTGGGAAAGACTAGGCATAGATTTACCTGGTATGTCCTCTTTCCCAAATTACAAGGTAATGGCTGCCACCAGTCAAATACCACAATAACCTTCACAAAGGGTTTTGAATTATATTGGCTAAAATAAATATTGATATGAATGGTAGCATGTAATCCAAGCAGAAAGGCTTTTCGGAGTGGCCTTGGTGTTGTCACAATAAAACTAAAAGTACTTTCTAAATAACCAACCACAATAAAAAATAGTAAAATATTTAATAAATAAAATGATTTAAAACATATATACACTGAATAACTGATTCCAGTAAACCACAGTGTTTCACACACACGAATTATGAAAATAACACTATAGGATAGATTTCACACTAATTGTAGAAAAACTCTATCTGACTATAGTTCCCTAACTATCTAAAGATTAGCTGTCTGTCTAATCTAATTAACTCAGCAAGGCAAAATGATAGTTTTACTTCTGCCAGGCAAGATAAAAATTTATGCCCACTCTTTAGGCTGTTGTCTGGTCCTCAGAGACTGGAATAGCAACTCCTAAAGTACTGCTGAACAGCTCTGGAAAACAAACTGAGTCATAAATACTGATCTGGATAACAACAACTAACAGCTGAATAACAACTAAACAACTACAGCAACAACTACTGCTTCTTCTTTCAGCTGTTCCCATTAGGGGTCACCAGAGCAGATCATCTGTTTCCATTTCTTCCTGTCCTCTGCATCTTGCTCTGTCACATCAACCACCTACATGTCCTCTCTCACCACATCTGTAAACCTTATCTTAGGCTTTCCTCTTTTCCTCTTACCTGGAAGCTTTCCCAATATACCCAGCATCCCTCCTTAGCACATGTCCAAACCAACACAATCACACCTCTCTGGCCTTATCTCCAAGCTGTCCAACCTGAGCTGACCCTCTAATATGCTGATTCCTAATCCTGTCCATTCTTGTCACGCTCAATGCAAATCTTAACATCTTTAACTCTGCCACCTTCAGCTCTGACTCCTGCCTTTTTGTCAATGCCACCATCTCCAACCCATATAACATAGCTGGTCTCACTACCCTCTTGTAGACCTTCCCTTTCACTCTTACTGGTACCAGTCTGTCACAAATCACTCATGACACTCCTCTCCACCCACTCAACCCTGCCTGTGCTCTCTTCTTTACCTCTCTTCCACACTCACCATTACTCTGTACTGTTGATCCTAAGTATTTAAACTCATCCACCTTCGCCAGCTCTCCTCCCTGCATTCTCACCATTCCTCTATCCTCCCGCCTATTCACACACATATATTCTGCCTTAGTCCTGCTGACCTTCATTCCTCTCCTCTCTAGAGCATATTTCCACCTCTTCAGGGTCTCTTCAACCTGTTCCCTACTCTCACTACAGATCATAATGTCATCTGCAAACATCATAGTCCATGGGGACTCCTGTCTGATCTCACCTGTCAACCTGTCCATCACCATTGCAAATAAGAAAGGGCTCAGAGCTGCTCCTTGATGTAATCCCACCTCCACCTTAAACACATCCATCACTTCTATCGCAGACCTCACCGCTATCACACTACCCTTGTACATATCTTGTACCACTCTTACATACTTCTCTGACACTCTCAACTTCCTTATGCAATACCTCAACTCCTCTCTAGCTACCCTGTCATATGCTTTCTCTAAGTCCACAAAGACACAATGCAATTCCTTCTGACCTTCTTTATACTACTCCATAAACACTCTCAGAGCAAGCATCACATCTGTAGTGCTCCCTCCCAGCATGAAATCATACTGCTGATCACTAATCATCACGTCCCTTCTTAACCTAGCTTCCACTACTCATTCCCATAACTTCATGCGGTGACTGATCAGTTTAATCCCTCTGTAGTTACTACAGCTCTGCACATCACCCTTATTCTTAAAAATTGGTACCAAAACACTTCTTTTCCAGTCCTCAGGCATCCTGTCATTTTCCAAGATTTCATTAAACAATCTGGTTAAAAACTCCACTGTCATCTCTCCTAAACACTTCAATGCTTCCACAGATATGTCATCTGGACCAACAGCCTTTCCATTCTTCATCATCTTCATAGCTGTCCTTACTTCCTCCTTGCTAATCCATTACACTTCCTGATTCACTATCCCTGCATCATCCAGCCTTTTCTCTCTCTCTCATTCTTTTCTTTCATCAGCCCAACAAAGTACTCTTTCCATCTGTTCAACACACTGTACTCGCTTGTAAGTACATTTCTCTCATTATCTTTTATCTCCCTTACCTGCTCCACATCTTTGCCAGCTCAGTCCCTCTAGCTAGTCAGTCGGTACAGGTCCTTTTCTCTCTCCTTTGTGTCCAACCTTTCATACAAGTCTCCATATGCCTTATCCTTAGCCTTCACCACCTCTCCCTTTGCAATATGCCTCACCTCCTTATACTCCTGTTTACTTTCTTTATCTCTCTGACAATCCCACTTCTTCACCATCCTCTTTCTGTGTATACTCTCCTGTACTTCCTAGTTCCATCACCAGGTGTCCTTGTCCTTCCTCTGTCCAGATGTCACACCAAGCACCTTTCTAGCAGTCTCCCTTACTAGCTCTGCTGTAGTTGCCCAGCAATTTGGTAACCCTTCACTGCCACCACACAATCACCCGTTTTCAATTTCCACCATTTGATCCTTGGTGCTGCCATCACACTCCTCCTCGTCTTCTTGATCACCAACGTCATTCTACAGTCACCATACTATGCTGCCTAACTATACTCTCCCCTGTCACCACTTTACAGTTTCCAATCTCCTTCAGACTGGCCCTCCTACATAGGATATAATCCACCTGTGTGCATCTTTCTACACTCTTGTATGTCACCCTATGCCCCTCTCTCTTCTTAAAATACATATTCACCACAACCATATCCATCCTTTTTGCAGAATCCACTACCATCTGACCTTCTGCAGTCCTCTCCTTAGCACCATACCTACCCATCACTTCCTCATCCCCTCTGTTCCCTTCACCAAGATGCCCATTGAAATCTGCTCCAATCACCACTCTCTCACCCTTGGGTACACTCACCCTTTTTCAACTTCCACCATTTGATTCTTCATCCAACTCACTCCAAAATTTTTCTTTCTCATCCATCGCACACTCAACTTGTGGAGAATATGCATCAACATTCATCATCACACCATCAATAATTTTCAGATTCATAAACATCATTCTATCTGACACTCTTTTCACCTTCATAACACTCTTAGCATACTGTTCCTTCTGGATAACCACTACCCCATTTCTCCTCCCAGCCACACCATGATAGAACAATTTGAACGTGCCTCTGATACACCTGGCACTACTCCCCTTCCATCTGGTTTCTTGCAAGCACAATATATAAACCTTCCTTCTCTCCATCATATCAGCCAGCTCTCTCCCTATACCAGTCTTACTGCCAACCTTCAAAGTTCCTATCCTCACTATCATACTCCTAACCTTCCTGCTCTCTTCTTGCCTTTGGGCATGCCTTCCCCATCTACTTCTACTTTCAGCCAACATTAGCCTAATTTCTACCAACATCCTGTTGGCTAACAGTACTGGTGGTGGTCGATGTTAACCTAGGCCTTGACCGATCTGGTATGGAAATCTGTATTGTTGCCCACATATGTCATTTGGCAAAAGTTTTGCACCGGATGCTCTTACTGATTTAACCCTCCCCATTTATCTGGGCTTGGGACTGACACGAAGAAATGCATTGGCTTGTGCATCTCCAGTGGCTGGGTTACAGCAACTACTACTGAACTTTAACTGACTCAGAACCTGCTTTTATAGCAGAATGTTTTAAGAGTCACAGAAATCTGTTATGAGAATTCTACTTTCTCATATCAGACTTTAAAAAGTAAACAAAACAGCTGCTGTGGAAATTCTATTCCTTTCAGCTCTGGCACACGATGACATTACATCTAGGTCAGCTGACTGGCATAACCTACATTCAGAATTCTTTTTAAAAAAAACACATATATTTGGTCAGCCAGAAGAACACTGTTTGATTCAAACATCTTACATAAATCAATGTAATCAAAAAACAAACTTATTTACAAAATTATAGTTAGTCATGCTGGCATATATAACACAGGGTGATTTACAATTATTTACAAGTATTCACAAAACTTCAGCCAGACATGTTAGCACAGACAACAACATCCAATATCCTCACACTCACCATGACCAGTTTTTGCTCAGCTCTGTCCCATAGCTATAGCTTCTTCTTGGTACCATCTGATGGGAGTGAAGGAGACTGGGGACATCCTAGTTTGCACTGGTATTCCTCCAGTTGATACCATTACAGTAGTCTGGGATGGAGGTAGAGAGCAAAGTCAGCAGCTTCACATCTACTGATAAGAGCACTAAGGGATTTTTCCATAAGCCCTATACCCTGTGTGCTGACATTATTGTACATTAGGTTGTGAGGGCAAAATACATGATCTATGACAATGTGACTGTCCTAGGCCCTAAAGCAGGAACATCTCGTTAACCTTCCTGCAAGCTCAGCCTAGTAATACTTCTGAGCCATTGCCTCCACCAGAACCCAATGACATCTCCATCTGCAGCATTTCCTCCCCAGCATAGGAAACCCAATCCTCCTGCCAGCTCCATCAGATGCCTGAGTTTCTACTTGATCCCATGTCATCTGGGCCATAGTCAAGGCTTTATCTTTGTATGCCATCAAGCTGATTGCATTGCCCTTTCTGGGACTGAAATATAAACTCACCTTCTTTCAATCCCATGGTCACTGTTGTGTTTTACAAACTTCTGGTAAGTTCCAAACAGCACTATAACATCTTTTTGCAAGATTTCAAACAGCACAGTTCAAATTCCATCACTTTATGTAGCCTTTTTATTAACAAGGCTTTCTAAGGGACCTTTTTACTTTGTTTTCCAAAATGTCTGGCTCTGTATTAGAGACTACAGCATCGTATGTATCAGTGTTAGTATCCTTTTTATGTAGTTCTTCTGTGCATTCCTGACATTATTATCTTCTACTTCTTCTGAGTCCTCAACCTTCTTGCGATTTACTTGGAAGTGTTCCTTATATCACTAATCTTATTGAAGAGATTTCTAGTCTTTTCCGTTCTTTTATCCATTTCCAGTTCTTTGCATCGCTCATTAAAATAAACATCCTTACCTCTGCTTGATTTGGGATGTGAGCACTATTAACTGTTTGTAAAGGGGAAAATAACCTTTAAGTGTGTTTGCTTAAAGGTGTACATGGATAGGCATCTAAGGTCCCTGTGATCACTTGCTTATTATTGTTCTTATGTTCCTATGTTCTTGCTGTTTTTAAAGCCCTGCATTCAGTGGGATATTTTTCCCTGTGTGACACTAATTTTTAGCATTATTAATGATGTCACACCACAAACTTCACTTCCAAAGAAGTATGTAAGCTGTCTATATGATCTAAAGGTATCATCATGCCAAACTCATACTGAAAGGGACAAACATTGCCACGTTGGCATTACTAAAGACAAAACCTTAGAGGTAGCTCATGAGACAAATCAAATCACTGTGAGAGCCAGAGGTTTGTTTTGAGATAAAGTATTGTTTCTGGATATAGATATATTGTTTGACTTATCAGGTTTATGTACCAAGAAGAACATTCAATAAAACAGAAGTGGGATTTACAGAGAGCTCCTATTTTGTATATATAAACAAACTGACATGATAATGGTCAATAGGGGATTATAGTAGGGGCAGTTTGGGCAGCCACCCAGGGCCCACTGCATGGGGAGGCATGGCCATCACAGGAGTAGGGTGCCACAGCTACTTTGAACACATTAATCTATTTATTTTTAATCTGTGTTCTTACTTATGAAAAAAATAGAAAAACAGCCTGCGGTTCTGCTGTTCAAAGCATTTGAAGCTGCCTCACCCTATAGAAGAGGTGAACCTGACCAATCAATTTGCAGAGCTTTCTGCTCCTTTTCATCCTATGATTTACCTGCTTTGTGGAATGGGAAGAAGGAGAAAGCCCACAGACATTGATTAGGATTGTCACAGTGCAGATGAGTAGCAGCAATGCTTGTAGCATGTGGCACTTTTTTTTATTTTATTTTTATATTATTCCTCATAGATAACCAGATAAGCACAGTAGGTGACATTGCAGTGAGAGTACTTTGATATGGGGGCTGGAAATCAGCTGCAAGTTTACGTAAAATGGAATTACAACATTCATGAGTGGCTGTTTTGTTTATTTTATTGTATTACAGTCTGACATCTGAGATGTTTGCAGACAACAAAGGCAGGTATAATTGCTGGGTGCAGTGGCTGTCTGTAGATAAAAAATGACTGCTGCCATTTGTTTATTATTCTCACCATGCAGTACTAATGTTATTTTCTGAAGCAACCTGGAATAATTTAGTACAGCTACTGTCTGCATGCAATAAAACTGAAATATATTTAAAGTGGCCATTACTTATTTATGACATATGTCTGATATGTCATAAATAATAAACCAGTCAACAAAGCAACTATAACTGCTGGGTTGGGGGGAGTAGTGTCTTTTGATGAAGGGACCTTATGTTGTTGTCATTTGGTCATTGTAACACATTACATCCAAGTGACGCCTCCAGGTGCATCTGCAGTTAACTCCTACTGATGCCTCTAGGTGTCAAATATTGCTTGTTCATATTCTTTTGGAGTAGAGGGTGAATAGGCATGCTTTATATAAATTTGATAGTAGCAACAGCTTGAAACATTGTGTGGGCATTTGTGCCTTAATTTTAATTCCAATTTAAAATCAGAGGAGGCTAGATACAGTGACTACCTATTTTGAGATGGGGTGGGGAGGGGTTGGGCCAGGTACTATTCTCAGATATGATGTATGCATCCTCAACCATTTGCCTTCTTAGTTTATTGTGAACTGGTGTTTAGTTAGTATTAAAGGTTAGATACAACTTACTTCTTCCTTGAAATAAAAAAAAAAAATAGGATCAATTTTGTTTTCTGTATGTATGATTTTTGTTCAGGCCATCATTGTATCAAGAGATTGAAAAAATGCACCTCAGAAAATCTATAATCGCATGGCTTTTAGGTGCCAAGCAGCTCCCAGACCCCCCATCTTAATTTGGTTATTACAATGTAGTTTTGGTCAGTTAAGATGTGCTGAAAGGATGCAGGAAAAAACAAAGTTGAAGGATAAGACTGAATTTCTTCCTTTGATCATGTTTTTCTTCAGGCAATCACTGGATAAAAATAATTATTTAAAAAGAAAACTCTAAAATGTACCTCAGAGCATCTAGAACCGCATGGCGTCTGAGGGCTGCAACCCCAGCTTAATACATTTATTTCGACACTGCAGTTATTACAGTGTAGTCTTGGTCAGTTAGTTGCGCTGAAATGAGAAGAAAAAAAAAAAAAGAAAAACAATGTTGAAGAGTAAGACTGAATTTCTTCCTTTGATCAGTTTTTCTTCAGGCAATTACTGGATGACAAAGATTGTTTAAAAAACTCTAAAATGTACCTCAGTGTTTCTAGAACCTGTGGCTTAATGTAGTTGATTCTTCCACAGTTATCAGATAGATAGAATATTTGGATTAATGAATGAATAACTGCAGGAAAAAATGAAGAGTACGACACACTGTGAGAAAAAGGGAGAAAAAAGTCATCTTGGAGTGTGAATAGGCCCAGATGACTCGGACAATGGTGGGAGGGGATGCATGGAGCCTTTTCACCTAGTGCACCACTTAACTTAACGGAGACTCAGTTTCTAGCAAGTAGTTTGGTTAACACTTTCAAGCAGAAGACCTTTTCGTGGTCCTCAACTCATAAAGATGATCTTTATTTGCTCCTCATCTTAAAGCTGAGGGGTGGGAAATGCACTGGGCGCTACATCAGCTAGCTATGCCTCTGTATGTAGGTACATTTGTTTTCTCAGCGCTCTTGCACTGAATTCCAAATTGTAAAATTATATGTTAATTTATACACAATCAGCCATCTGAGTTTACAGTACACAATATGTACTATAACATACATTTAATTACAGGTTCATAAACTTCAGTAATTGCTCATAATCATTAGTTATATAAGCATGCTCAGTGGTGAGGAGGTGTTTCAGCCACATATTACACTTGCCGCAGGATGCATCTACCGAACAACACAGTTAAATGTCATTGAGCTACTAGATAAATTGTATTAGATAACACATATAAGTGATACATTCACTTGAAATGCAGATGCAAATGCAAAGTACTCATTTGCATCTATAATTAACTTTGTTTAGAGAATGGTCAACATATACATCTTCAGCCTAATTGGAGAATGAGTGTTCTCCAGCAGGGTGTTAGTGTACAGGTAATGCTCAGTTAAAAAAAAGTAGTCTGATGCATCATGGCTGCATATTAGGCAGCTGTGAAGCTTGGACAGAAAAAAGCAAATATGTACCATTTTTTATATTTGCTAAACAGCACTTTGTTAGTGAGCAAAATATTTGTTAAAAAAGTCAAAGAAAAAGAAAGAAACACGCATGCATGTGTGTGTGTGTGTGTGTGTGTGTGTGTGTGTGTGTGTGTGTGTGTGTGAGTGTGTGTGTGTGCATGTATATGTATATATGTGTGTGTATATATATATATATATATATATATATATATATATATATATATATATATATATATATACAGAGAGAGAGAGGGAAAGATAGAAATGGATATATTTGTATAAAGGAGACATTATTTTAGTTGATTGTTGACTGTTAGCAAGCTTAACATCTGTTTTGTTGACAAACTTTGATTGGCAAAGCAGATGGTCAACAGTTTTGGGAGAAATCTACATTACCAGCATTGTGAAATATCCCTTTTCTCTGGTATTCTGCAATCTTGGAGTTAGAATATATAAGTAGCAGGGAGATCTTTTTTGTCAGTGTTAGTGATGTCGACATGTTGAAGTTTTGGTGTTTTCATTATTTTTAGTACACCTATATATATATATATATATATATATATATATATATATATATGCATATATATATATATATATATATATATGTATATATATATATATATATATATATATATATATATGTATGCATGTATGTATATATATATATATATATATATATATATATATATATATATATATATCTATAGTAACATTTCAGATCAGATGATCAAAACGGACTCATTGAGCACAGTTTATTAAGTCCCAATTCATCATCTACAAGCAAGTATAAAAGGGGAGTTGGATTTAATGTGCAGAACCCATGTTAGCTCTTTTCTGAGTTTCCTGTGTCACCCTTGAAAAAAAACAGGACTTGTGTCTATTGCGGTTATCAGTTTAACAGATAAAGGGGAAAAAAGATGCTGTTATTTTGTAAGTTGTCCCACTGGGGCCACCAGAAAAGTGGACAGGTATCTCTACAGGTGGCTAAGATGATATTCATTAAGTGTCAGTTGCCCAAAGCACCCAGGAACACAATGCTGACCGATTTTTTCCATCACTGCCTTTATGACTACTAAGTTTGCAGTGATTCACTTCTTTGGGATATTCCTCTCTTCTTCAAGTTGGTGTGCCCATGGAGTTGGTATGTATAAGTTTGGGGGATACGGGAAGCAGGAGGGCCTTCCCCCTGTGGAAAGCACTTGAAGTTAATTTTTATTCAATATTTTATGCTTCAAGCATTATTTTTTTGACATTTTTTTTATGCTTGAGGTTTGTGCATGCAGCATTTTATCTTGGAGCCACGCAGGCACTGTACATAAATGGAGGAGGCATATAAATATATGCATGTCTGGGTGAAGACCAATCATGTGACCCCTAAATGGGCATGCATATATGTATTTCTGTGCTGTGATTCCTTAGTGGCACATTTCTTTGGGATTAATTTGAGAATACTTCACCTAACATTACTGCAGAGAACATTTCTGCCTTTGACACAGTATGGCATGCTGCTTTTATAAAGGGTTTGCAACAGCAGACTGTTTCTGTGCTCATTCTTCACTCTCTGCTCAGAGAAGCAGCCCAGTTTAACATATTATGCTACTATGTGAGTGAAGTAGACATCTAATTTAGAACAAAGCTACTGCCTTGGCAGCAGCTCTTTGTAGATTCCACTCCCTATTTTTGCAATTTCTTTTTTCCTGAAGGCACAATAAAAAGCTCAGAAGACCTTATTGAATTGAAATGTTTTCCTTGCAGCTATCTGACTTGCCAGATAACATGATGACTAATTATGATGTACTGTTTAGTATGTTAGTATGCCAACCCACAGATGAATATTTCTGCTTAAAATATATGCTGGCAATTTTAGAAAATTGTTCTGGTAAGAGACACACAAAGAGCTTTAAGTGGATAATCAGTTAAATTCAAAATGTGTCTTATACGATCATGACAGGTCTTTTACTGTAAATAAAAACAATCTGGAGTTAACAGATGATATGAAATACAATAGGTAAACAATGCTAAAAATATTCACACGTCTGATAAAAAGCAATTCATGTAAACATTTTTAACTTCAGAGAAAAATAAGTAGATCAACCCAGGCAGAAAAAGTAGTCTGAGAAATTGAACAGATGTAAGTCGGAAAGCAGACGTTTAACTCAGCCAATAGTCTGTATAACTTCAGCAAGAATGTCTTACATTGAGAGGCATTATTTTATCAAAGGCAGACAAATCTTTATCTCTGCAAATGTTTATTAAGTTCACAAGAATTAAGGAGTTTCTTCTTAACCAGCAGTTAATACTTGTCATTTTCTGAGCTGGTTTTACCTTTTTTTCTAAGGTATTGTTCAACTCTCGGGATCTAATCCTTTTTGTAAATAAATATAATAGTCCAGCTTTGGTAGAGGTCCATCCTCAACTCTTACTCAGGATCATCCTCCTCATTAAACAGCCAGATATGCTGGCCTTCTTTATTTGTCATCCTTCCTTCGTACACTTGGAGCAGTATCAAAGGAAGGTGTCATTGCCTCACGCATCTTTCTTAATTATGCAAAGTACAGATGGTCAGATGCAGGTGGTGCCAATGTAGGAGTGCATGATCTGTCAACACAATGAAAAAATATAATTAAGTAATAATCCATGTCTGGTGTGGGTAATGCTCGATTTACCCACAGGTGGTGTGGTTTGGTCACGAGGGCAAAGCCCGATTGGCCAAACAAAGACAACCATGGGTAAATCTAGCATTACCCACACCCAGATGTGGGTTATTGTTATTATACAATAACATTATTTAAGAAAAAATATACTTACTTTTCTTAAATAATGCCTTTGTATAATACCTGTGTGGTGTCCTTCCATGGTTTTCCGCTATCCTGGGGCTTTTTCTGATGTACTGCGCATGCGTATGCTTACGCAGTACATTAGAGCTGTGTAGAGGAAGCAACGGAGAAAGGAAGATCTCCGTTGCTTATTTAAAGCTGTCTCGCTATGTTAAACGAGTTTAACATAGCGAGATATCTTTAAAAAAAGCAACGGAGAAAGGAAGATTTCCATTCCCTTTTTTAAAGCTATCTCGCTATGTTAAACAAGTTTAACATAGCGAGATATCTTTAAAAAAAGCAATGGAGAAAGGAAGATCTCTGTTGCTTTTTCTTTTAAGATATCTCACTATATTAAACGTATAACATAGCGAGATTACAGCAACAAAGATCTTCCATTCTCCGTTGCTACCTAACACAAACAAAAAAAAAATCAAGACTTATACTAATGGAAAAAGTCCTGGCGACTGGACCTTTTTCCATTACTATATGTCGGATTTATAATGGGCACACTGGTTGGGCTGGCCAATCTGCATGCACGTTTTGGAATACTAATCAGCAGTCATTGTATAATTACAGGTAACACCTAAAGGTATCCAGTGTCTGGTTCCATGCAAAACATGCTTTGCTTATGTCATAAAGAGGTAGTCTGTTTCTGTTGGAAGAAATTTAGCTTCTGTGGAGAATGAGGGAGGGTTTTGTCTCCTTCAGATATCCAAGAGAGCACCTCCTATAACCATAATTGCAAAGCATCTACCTTGACCATATACATTTTACTTTTCATTTATTAAATTTGTTAACTGGTGTGGTAGACTGATCTCAAATGGATTCATTTCAGCCATCCAAAAATGACATGCTGAGATCTGGATTTCCTAGGAATGAACCTCACAAGTGATAATCTTAAGATGAATAAATGTTTGGTCACAAATATTTGGTCAACTCTGTTAGGGTAAAAGTTTAGGATGCATCTTTTGTAGTACCCCAGAAAACAGAGAAATGACCTTACACATAACTTGTGGAAGGAATGGAAAAATTCACAATGGCTTCTGTTTTAGCTTCCACAGATTTTACCTGACACCTTCTAACATTTTGGTCAGTGCATGCTTGGACAGAAGATCTGTGTGACCTTTCTCTGGGCAAATCAGTTTTTTTTACAGGATGCCTAGTTGTCTCCTGCCAAGGAAAAGAAAAAGTATTTTACTGAGTCACCACTGTATGACCAGTACAGGAAATACCACAAGCTGGTCTATCCCACAAATTTTGGGACTATAATTCTATGACAAATTTGTGGACATGAAGGTCGGGGGGTTAATGATCATCATCTTTTTCCATCCGGTTATCAATCATCACTCTTTTGTCATCTACAGGAGCTAATGGTTCCACGTTATTCTGTCTTATGCTCCTTCTCCATTTTAGGACAGTAAACCCAGCTCCTTTATGGCACCCGTTATTGTTTATCAGTTCTCAGTTAGACAAACTGAGTCCATTTTGCATTACTCATGAAATCCACAATATATCATGTTTAATATGATTCATTATTTAACTGTTAACATTAAATTATAATTCCTTATGTATAAAAGAAAATTATGGATAGAATATTTTTGCAATTCTACTTTCTCTTTTTTTTTTTAATTCATCCACAATATCTACTGCATCTTCAGTACTTGGATCAGGTTTGGATTTCTATTTCTTTGTTATTGCTTTTCGGTTGCTGTTATTATTAGGTTTACTAATTTGTGATCAGTTTTGGCAAGATCATAAGTTAGGCAGGATGAAGAAACATAAGCAACTTGGTAAGTGTCACTGCTTTGCCAATCATTTCTCCTGGTAATCCTTGTATCTCCAGTTTGTAGGTATACTACTTGTGGGAAGATCAAAATATATGTTCCCATGCATGAGTCACACCCCCCAGCACGTGGAGATTTGCTTCAGGGAACATCTTCCACAACCTGTCTGGAGTATTAAAAATGTGTGCAAACACATATGGACAATTATACAATGACTGGCCATTACTATTCCAAAATGTGCACACTGATTGGCCAGTGTGCCAGTTGTAAATCCGACAATATACCAAAGGAAAAGATCCTGTCACCCGGACTTTTTTTCTGTTGGTATATTGTCCAAGTTTTAATTTTTTTTTTATTAAAAAAAAATAAAGCTGTAGTCCCGACTCCGCACATACGAGAAAGACAGCATGAAGAAAATAGAAGGAAAATCAGGTACGGTATTTAAAATTAAATACATGTACCTGATTTCCCTTGTATTTTCTTCAAGCTGTCTTTCTTGTATGTGCGGAGTCAGGAGTGCAGCTCTCCTACCCCTAAATTGCCACAAACCAATATAAAAAAAAAAAAAGAAATTACAGAAAAATGGAGCAATGGAGATCTTCTTTTCTCTGTTGCATACTTTCTTAATCACGGATGTACTGGGTATGCATGGGAACACATGTTCCAAACGCATGCGCAGTACATCAGCAATGGCAAAGCGGAGCTGTCCAGTGGCGGAAGGACAGCAAGACACCGTTATACAAGGACATTATTTAAGAAAAGTAAGTATTTTTTTTCTTAAATAATGTCATTGTATAATAGCAATAACCCACTTCTGGGTGTGGGTAATGCTGGATTTACCCACAGTTGTCTCTGTTTGGCCACTCGGGCTTCGCCCTTGTGACCAAACCACACCGACCGTGGGTAAATCCAGCATTACTCACACCCAGGTGTGAGTTATTGCTTAAATATTCTATTTTTTCTGGATTTTACAACATATTCTAGAAACTGAAATACATATCCCCAACTTTCATCATCTAATTCCAACTCTATATCTTTAACCAGTTTTGACTCATTTTATGCAGTACTTTACTACTCCATTTTTTCAGTGTTATGATAAGTCATCCCTTGACCCATTAATGATAAATTAGTGTAAGAGCTTATTAAAACCCATAACTTACACAGTAGTTCTTTTTTAATTGTTTAATTTTTAAGTTATAAACTGCGGTGGTAGTGCTGTGGTAGCGTTGTCGCCTCACAGTTAGACGTTGCCCATTCAATTCTCAGTTAGAGCGTCTTCTGTGTGGCGACATGCATGAACGGGCACTCCTTCATTGAAGGTTGTGCGTTAGGCCCAGCAAGCTAGCACGTAAAAACTCTACTGCCAATCATTAGCGGATCGGAGTTCTGCTGTGGCGACCCCTAACCGGGAAAAGCCGAAAGACACAAACAAACAAATTGTTGTTTTGTTTTGTTTAGTTTGAGACAAAATTCCCCATAAATATCCAGAACTAACCTTTTCCTAGTATATCAATTTTTTTCCCCTTTTCCACAGTCATAGGCTTTATCTTTATCTGGGACACCTGCTCACCTGTTCAAATATAGCCAATAAGTAAAAGCAAATTTGCCTTTGGTTTACAGTTCTTATTATACAATAAGAATTTAACATCATTTAAAGCTTGTTTTGTAACACAGTCTGACTCTCTCTTCCTAGTATTGTGTGAACAAATAGATACTCTATCAGAATCCTTTCTACTTATTCCGCTATGACCAGATATTTCCAACTAGGATTGTGGGTCCCTACCTGTATTAAATATACAATTTTTATTTGGACTGTATCATTATTAGCTATGGGTCTAAGACACCCAATCTAGCAGCTTCCTGCCTGACCATAACATTTTTCCAAAGGCCCTTTAGGCTTACCACCATCCCAAAACTGATGTCAGAAAGTGAGGTAGAATGTCTGCTGGAATACATTGCAATGTGTAAAACATGAGGTAAGAAATTAATGCTTCTACTCTCAGCTCTGGATCCATTCCTTCTATTTTCTGTCACCTAAAATCTGATTTCAGTCTTTTAATTCCTTATATACCTTAGTAAATGAATCTTGTACAGTTCTACCTACCCAAACTCCCAAATATTTAGGAACATAGGAACAATAAGAGGCAAGTGATCATGTCTAGACATATACACCTTTAATGAGATGCAGTTAAAAGTTTGTAGCTCACTTTTCAAGCATTTGAGCTCTGACCTCCCAAACTGAGAAGGGCTTTCTATGACAATCCTAGTGTAACCATACAATCATCAAGAATAGCCTTAAAAATCAACAATACCAAGGGAAAAAAAACACTGCTCAAGTCCTGCTTGGGTCTTATCAGATTTATCACCATATTATCCACAAATAAAGTTATTTTCACTTTTTCAACCCCAGCTTTGCACCTCTCTTATATTAACTTTGTGCATATCATTGCAATCAATGCCTTCAAGTATATAGCAAATAAAATTGCACTGGCAACACTTGCTACAACTGACAGCTGCTTGTTTCCATTATTGAGGTTTTAGTCTGGATGTAATATCTTAATTACATCCATATTAAGTAAAATAAGGAAGCACATGGCTTTCATTCTTCTCTTGGTAGACCATAAGTCCCCAGGGTTTCACCCATGGCCTGTCCTTACACCATTTTCCAAATGTCCTCTGTACCTATGGGAGTTATCAGGGCATTTGCCTTGTCCTGTTTTGCCTTTATCATCCTTGCCTGTATTGAACAACCTCCTCATTTTCCCCTCATATAGATTCAGTGGCGTATAATTGTTCATAGTAATCTCTAAGTAACTACACTATCACCACTGGCTCTCTGTTTAAATAGCTACCACTTCCAGTTTGAAGACCGACAATAACTGTTTGTGGCTATGGTGACAATTGTACAACTAGTTTTTCTAGTATTTGGGAGAATTGTGAAAAAAAAAGTATCCTTCAACAACTTTTTTAAAGAAGCCATATTCCTTATCTAAAAAAACTCTATTTGCCATCTAATTGTTTCCATTTCACTTTGTATTGTTGAATCACCTTTACTAACCTTATTCTCACAGTTTTCTAATCGTTATTTCCCCATAAAGTGACTTTGCTATTTTTTCAAAGATTTGTCCCGTCTCTGGCTACTATGGATTAGTATAATGCTTTCTGAATGTAGTGCAGAGTTCCTTTAGGGTTCTCACATTCATAGGTTCATAGGAGGTTACTAGGCTAATGGCCCTAGGGCCTTTACAAGCTTAGCCATGTAAAAAATCTGTGTACTCTAATTGACCATAGTTAGATGGTCATTGTTAGCAGAGTGATTCTATGGTCATCACCGACCACCTCTGTCCTTGAGGGCATAGGTGCCACCCCAGGGTGAATTTATGGCCGCCCATCCAATTGTCAAGGTTGTGCTTAAATAGAGTCATTGAGGAGTTCTGCTTCATGTGAAGTGGGAGCTTATTCCAGAGGAGGCAATCTCGGCAGATACATCTGTCTCTCTCCAACATGCTTTGTTAATGTCACAGGCAAGGTTGAGATCCCTGCAGCATGTGACACCTGTCCCATTTGATTTGCAGACGTGCAGCATTTCCTTTAGAGCAGAGTCAGAGACTGATCTGTAGGCCAGGCACAGGCCACCTCTCAGCAGCCTGCATGATACAGAGTACAGTGACAGAGCTTTCAGTTTTTCATGTAAGTCATGTTTTGGAGGCTCTGAATTCTCTTGGTTAGAATCCTCTGTAGTCTTTCCAGTTGCTGCATTTGTCTGCTGAGATACATACAGAAGGGAGCAGTGCACTCACTTAGTGGTCTGATAAGGGTCGAGTACAGAGGAGTTATAATCTCCTTAGTTTTGGATGCAATGCTCTTATTTATGAGATGCTCAGTGCAGAAGGCTTTCCTTACCACTGTGGACACATGGTGATCAAAGGTTAGATTGCTATCAACCTGTGTTCCCAAGTGTTACACCACTGGGTTTGAGCTCAGAGGGGTGCTATCTATATCATAATTAGCAGGAGCAACTTCTTTGCCAAAGTGGATAATGAGGCATTTTTTCTGCGTTTAGTTTAAGTCCATGACTTTGGCACCAATCATTTGTCTGCATCAACCTCTTCTGTAATATGTTTACATCATTGGAGGACTTAATGATTGCACCCAGTGTGCAGTCATCTGCAAACCTGGTAAGTCACAGGCTATCTACTTTCACCTGGACCTTGGAGAAATAGATTCCAAACAGTAGAGGGCCCAGCACAAACCCTTGTGGTACCCCACTGGTATCTGGTCTACTGGTGGAAGTGAACTGTCCAACTCTGATAATGTGCATTCTGTCAGTGAGCCATCTAATGAAGTATGGCTTAATTATTATTATTTTTTTTAATTTCTCCAAGTCTTTTGGGCTTCTAATACCATGACGGGAATGGACCCTATTCCTAAGTCAAAGTATGATTAAAGTTCAGGAAATTAGTATTGCTTCAATCTTTGATGTTAGCCAGAAGTGTTCTTTGCAGCACCCACAGGGTGCCCAGTAATGACTCCTTCTTCATTTTGTATGGAATTACATGTATCGGTAACATATCTAAATGGGATTGTAGATTCTGTTTTATAAGACTCATTGCTCCTCCTACTATTGAAACTGTCTGGGTATCTTTCATCCATATTGCTCTCATTTCTGCCTGCAAATCCTGATAATTTATGACTTTGTGTCTCACTGTATGCAAGACACTGTAGTCACTGAGTGCAGTGATTTCAGTGATCAGTGCTACTTTTGTCTTCTTTTCATGGATCACTATATCTGATTTTCCTTGCTTCTATCTTTTGAACCATTGATAATGGGTGAGCCCATGTGATGTAGACTTAATGATTTTCTATGATGCTTTGTGGCTCATGTTTCCAGTGTTTTTCAGCTTCTTCAGTATTATAATGTTTGCACAATCCCCAGTGCAACAGTCTTTTCACATTATTATGCCTTTCAATATACAGTCCTTCTGCCATTAGTATGTTACAACCCAACAAGGCGTGCAACTGTTTCCAATTCTGTTTTACAAAACCTGCATTTGTTTGTTTCTCCCACATGTTCAATGGACCAACATGTACGTAGTCTACTATGTTGGGCAGCCAATATTAACCTTTCATTTTTTGGTTTGAATTCTCCTCTCCTTAACCATCCCTGCGTTTGATTCTGATCAACATGAGGATTTTCCACATTTTTTGCCTTCTTATCTGATCCTTCACCTTATATTCTTTCTTTTGTTTTTTGGCACATTCAGTTGCTGTCTAATTTTTATCTACTTCTGGTCTGATTTCCATTCCTGCTTGATGTTGATATGCTTCTGCTAGACTAAGCATGGAAGTCATCTTAGATTTATTTTCCTCATGTTTCAAAACTTCCACTATGTTTGGGTCTTGTGAGGTCAGCAGATATGTATGCAGTCCCACAATTGCAGATCTATACACGTAATCAATTTCAAGTAGGCACAAGCCTCCTTCGGAACGGGGAATATATAATGTTGGTACGCACTGATTTATATAAATCATTTGATGAGCATGAAGCATCCTTCTTGTTTTCCTGTCTAATCTGTCCAACACCTTTTGGGGCCAGTTAATCACTCCAAAACTGTAAGTTAAGACAGGAAGAACAAATTGGTTTATAGTTTTAACTTTGTTCCTAGATGTCAATGCTGTTTTCAGGATTAATTTATATCTTCTAAAATATTCCTTACTAAGTTTTATTCACATTTGTTCATGTTTTATTGTTGATCTTTCATCAGTTCCCAAATAGTTATACACTACCTCTTGCTCAAGTTCATTTATGTCACATTCTTGTTCCAAACTGATGGTGCTGCAGCTTTCCTGCTTTAACGGTTGCTTTTGCACATTTATCAAGACCAAATGACATTCTTATATCAGCTGAAAAAGTTTTGACTACTTGCAGTTGTGCTTTCAGTTCCTCATCTGATGAGCTATACAGTTTTAAATCATTACAAAGAGAAGATGAGAATTCTTTGCACTTTGTTGCTTTCTGGGAGCGAAATTATAGTGATGACCTAATCTGTTAAGCAAACAGCTTAATGGGTTAAGGGCAAGGCAAAAGAGCAACGATGACAGAGAGTCACCCTGGAATATCCCCCTTTGAATTTTTATCCTTGGAATAATAATTGGTCCTTTATCATGGCTTAACTGCAAAGTGGTTTGCCACTGTTTCATGGTCGCTGTGATGTAGTTTATCAGTATACGGTGTATCTTATACATTTTCATACATACTGTCAGATGCTTTTTTTGTAGTCTATCCCTGCAGTACTTAGATTCTTCCCCTTTTTATAGTTCTCTGCTATGACTTTATTTAACAACAAATGATCCTTTGCTCCATATGACTTTCTTTTATTACCCTTTTGTTCTATTGCCATAATTAAGTTTTCTTCTAAATGACTATAAACTCTGTCTGCATCAGTTCTGGTGTATAGTTTACACATTCAAGAAAGGGAAGTTATTGGTCTATAGTTTTTAGGGTAGCTTGTAGGTTTGCTCTCAGATAGGACCATTGTTTTTCCTGTTGTTAGCCAGGCTGGTGTCTGTTCGGGCTGTGCATATAAATAGTTCTTACTCATGGCTAAATCTTCATGCAACGATGTTAATACTTTTACCCAGAAGTTTGGTACTGCATCTGAGCCTGTGGTTTTCCAGTTAGAGGCTTTTCTTAACTTTGTTTCAACCTGTCTGATTGTTACTTCATCCCATTTCACATCCTGTACATTTGAACTTCTTATTCTTTCTTTTACTTCTTATATCCATTTAACATCTTTGTTATGGTCCACAGGATCTTCATAGATATTTCTCCAAACTGTATCTATTTCTTCTTTTTTGGTGGTCTTTCAATTCCTGTTTCCTTATTTCCCAATTCTCTATAAAACTTTTTTGGGTCATCGTCAATAAATTGTTTATTTTGGTCTTTTCCTTTATATTTATCTACATATATTCCAAATTTTTCTGTTTGTGCTGATATTTCCATTTTATTATTTGCAATAGTGCATTATAAATCCTGATCTATTATAATACCGCGCATTGCTTTTATCATGTCTATCTTTCTCAATATTTTTGTCGATCTGTTCCCTCTTCTATATTTTTCTAACAGTGATACTTCTTGTCTTAATTACTTTATAGTTTTCTGTATTCGATACTTCCATGATGGCATTCGATTTCTCCCCGTCCTTTCCCTTAATATCCTGTGTTCTTGTGGTAGGACTTTATCTGTATCCTATTTACTTCTGTTATATTGCATGAATCTCTATGGACAGTCCTAATTACTGTGTTCATTTGTTTTATTATATCTCTAACATTTTGGTTTTATTACCTTCTGCGGTCTATTTCTTTCATTGACCTTAATATGCCTATCCATCTCTATTAAATTTATTTATTTAACATTTGTTGACCGGGAATGTCCGACTAGGTTCCACAGAGTCTGTTTTCAGCGGAGGCCCGGGGAGAAATGCTCCAGATGCATGTCTTTGGAATGTGGGAGGAAACCGGAGTATCCGGAGGAAACCCACGTGAACACATGGAGAACATGCAAACTCCACACAGAAAGCACCCCAGCCGAGAATTGAACCGAAGAACCTCTTGCTGTGAGGCGACAACGTTAACCAATGCACCACTGTGCCGCCCATCAAGCAACTCTTCTCTCAAGATCATTTTCTTCTAAATTGAGGGCACATTCTTTGTTCTCCTTTTCCAGCAGGCATTCTGTAGAAAGTTCCAGAGCATTTTGCTGTGCCACGTTCTCTTTGGTTTCACCCTGTGTCATCTATTGATATTTCATATGGGAACTCACTGGCCTATCACTCCACAACATTGACTGTGTCAGAGTTGCCAGTTTCCTGTTCTTTCCCTTGCTGTATAGCTCCAACTGAACATTTATGCTGGTTTCCTATGGGAGGGTCCAAAGGATCTTCATATGTCAACTGATTAGATGCTTCTCGCTCCAATGGTTTCTGCTTAATTTCAGTGTCTGCTGCTCTATTCTGTTGTGTTGTTATCCGAGTTAAGTTTTCTACACTAAATCCTCAGTTTGCAGGCAATTCATAACCTCAGTTCTCTATTACTGATCCTGTTTTCTAATTTTCCTCTTTGTTTTCTTATTTTTTGTATTATAAAATTTTCCATATTCAGATGTCTTTGCCTGTATTTCTCTTCAAATATCTGTGGTGCTGCTCTTTTTGCATTGATTAGTTTTGCTTTCTCCTTTGCATAAATATTGCACCATATTAAATCTCTTTTTCTTTCCCATGTCCATATTTCTCCTTCAGATGTCTCCTGCTTCTCTTGTTTCTCCTTACTTTGGGGACTAGTTGTTCTATCATGCTGTGATATAACATGTGTTAGAGCTTCTACACTGAATTCTTCACCTCACAAATATTCCATAACTTCAGCTTCTATTTTTTTAACTTCAACTTGACTAATCTTATGTTCTACATTTCCTCTTTGTGATTTTATTTTTATTTTTTTTTGTGTGAAATTTTCCATATCTGGATGCCTTTGCCTGTATTTCTCTTTGAATATCTTTGGGGCTGCATTTTGGTGTTGATTAATTTGGCTTTCTCCTTTGCATAAATATTGCACCATATCAAATCTCTCTTTCTTTTCCATGTCCATATTTCTTTTTTATACCCTTCAAACATCTCTAAATTTTGTTCTTTAAATTTTCACATTTCCTCAGTCAGTTCTTTTTCTAAACAGTACAAGGTTTCTTGGTCTATATAGCATTTTCATGGATCTGTTGTATTAATGAACACACATTTTTATTTGAAGCTTCTGACAGTTTTTCTTGTGGAAATGTTTTTCTTTCTTCTAATTTCTTGTTTAATATTTTCTTATATCTTTTGTCTGGAAATTCTGGGCTTATTGTATAGTAGTAACAATACATAATCTCTTTCTTATCCTCAATAGTTCATTCTATCGTCTGTATGGCTCTTTTTTGGCCTATCAGTTTTTGTGAGTTTTGTGGACTGCTACTTCCTTCTACAACAGGGAGGCCATCCTCCCCCTGGGCCTGACCTAGCCCCATTGTAGGAATATTTCCATGTCTTCAGGATTCTACGCTGTCATGTTTTCCAATCCTGGTACCAGTGTGCCTACCAGGATTAGGCACTTTTTTTTATCCTGGGACGTGCGCACCCAGCTATCTTCTTTATTTTTAACCTGCTTTCTATCCATGAAGTAGTAGAACTAATGCACTTGCCAAGCATGTTGCTAGTACAGATGTGTCACATGTATTTAGCTTTAGAGTCATCAGTCTATTATATGAGAGTCCTAGACAGGGTGACATACACAATAGGACTGAGAATTTAGAAGCTATATGGATCACCAAACTGAGAAGGCCTGAGGGGCATGGTCTCAATGAGTGTATTCCTTTAAGACCAAGATTGAAGAGGAGGCTGCTGAAAAGATGATTTTTTGAGTGTTTAATATGTCGTTTTTTATATGATTTAGTATTCTATATGTATTAAATGTAGGCATATTTTTGTACAAGTATTTTTATATATATTTTCTATATATTTTATGTTTTATAATTACAGGTTTTGGTCATGTGACTTGTATTTTGATATAAAAGGTGTGTTTTAATAGTGCTTTATGTACACCTGAGGAAGCTCGTTTGTGAAAGCGCTTGTGTTTTTGCACTAGTAAAGGCCTTTTTGGAGTTTACAGCCATCAGCGTCTTTTTTATTTCTATAACATAGAGATTTTTAATATCATGATTAATGAGATTGGTTATGATATGCTCCATAACTTTGTAGGTTGAACTTGTAAGACTGATTGGTCTGTAATTCCTCAGCTCAGTGGTAGGGCTAGGCTTACATCAGAGTATCACCACAACAGTGTGCCAGGATTTGGGTACATAGCCTGTGGCTAGGCTTAAGTTAAATAATTTAATGAGAGGATTGGCAAGAGCCTGTTTGGTGCTATTTAGTAAGCACCCACATATGGTATCAGGACCCATGGAAAAGGTGTTTTTGGTTTTAGATAAAACCTTATGAACATGTTTTAGTAATGATGGGGTTAATGGAAACTGGGATGAATGGTGCTGGAATAGGTGTCATTTTTATTTTATTTTATTTATTTATTTTACATTTGTTAACCGGGCTAGTCCAACTGGATACATGTCCATTTTCAGTGGAGGCCCGAGGAGAAAAGCTCCGCTAACTACTACTTAACAAGTTAAAAAATATACAGAATTATGCAATAAAAAGAAAACATTTGCTTTAAATTTCTTCCAGAATGTATAGACACAAGAGTACAATATGAGACTTAGCAGGTGAATAAGATTAGATATTTTACTTAGTTACAGTATTACTACATTATACGTGAGAAGCAAAATTAGATTTATGTCTATTAATAGAGAGAGAGATAGGAATAATTAAGAAGTGGAAGTTGTGGTATACTAGAGTTAGAAGGAGAGGGAGGTCAGAAGAGAGGAAGGAGGGAAAAAAGAAAGAAGTTAGCCAGGGTTATAGCAAGAGCATAGCCAGTGGTTGGTTAGGAAGATTTTGAGTTTGTTTTTAAATAGTGGAATTGAGGTCAGGGATGTGAGGTCTGGTGGTAGTTGATTCCAAATTTTGCCAACAGAGTTGTAGATGTGATGTACAGAGAAGACAATCGTAAGGTGGAGAAACAAGCAGGTAAGTTTGTAGCAGGTATTGTGAATGTAGTAAATGTAAGGTGTGGTGAAGTGCAGGTTTGTAGCAGAAAAGAAAAATAGAAGAGAGATATGGCAGGGGCCAGAGAGAAAGAAAAGAGCAGTTAAGAGCTAGGAGATCCAGGTACAAGACAAAGGTACTGAAGAGTAAAGGAGTAAGTAAATAGGCAGTAAACCAAGTCATAGAAGGATGCCACCTAGTGGCCGGCAGGTATAAATTAGGGTTATGCAGGTAAGAAAGGGGTAAATGGGGAAAAATAGTTAGGGAAAAGAAGTGTTAGGGGAAAAAGAGAGGATGTTTACACTGGTGACTATGGGGGTGTAATAGATAAAGGTCTGGAGAAGTATAGAGTTAAGAACTAGGGCTGTTGGCTGCTGGCAGTCCTGGGCAGGTAGCTAGAGTAAGATACTCAGGTCAGAAGATTTGTATTTTAAACATGTATAAGTAACATACTTTTACATTCTCTTTTGTATGAAACCACCGAAGATAACAGGGTTGGGGCTTAGTTGACACAAATGCTGGTCTTCCAAGAGGGCAGAGTCACTTGTGTACGTGATTGCAGGGTCCAGTTAGTCAATTTTACAGTCTCTTTTGTATGAAACCACCGAAGATAACAGGGTTGGGGCTTAGTTGACACAAATGCTGGTCTTCCAAGAGGGCAGAGTCACTTGTGTAGGTGATTGCAGAGTCCAGTTAGTCAATTTTACAGTCTCTTTTGTATGAAACCACCGAAGATAACAGGGTTGGGGCTTAGTTGACACAAATGCTGGTCTTCCAAGAGGGCAGAGTCACTTGTGTAGGTGATTGCAGGGTCCAGTTAGTCAATTTTACAGTCTCTTTTGTATGAAACCACCGAAGATAACAGGGTTGGGGCTTAGTTGACACAAATGCTGGTCTTCCAAGAGGGCAGAGTCACTTGTGTACGTGATTGCAGGGTCCAGTTAGTCAATTTTACAGTCTCTTTTGTATGAAACCACCGAAGATAACAGGGTTGGGGCTTAGTTGACACAAATGCTGGTCTTCCAAGAGGGCAGAGTCACTTGTGTAGGTGATTGCAGGGTCCAGTTAGTTAATTTTACCGTCTCTTTTGTATGAAACCACCGAAGATAACAGGGTTGGGGCTTAGTTGACACAAATGCTGGTCTTCCAAGAGGGCAGAGTCACTTGTGTAGGTGATTGCAGGGTCCAGTTAGTCAATTTTACAGTCTCTTTTGTATGAAACCACCGAAGATAACAGGGTTGGGGCTTAGCTGACACAAATGCTAGTCTTCCAAGAGGGCAGAGTCACTTGTGTAGGTGATTGCAGGGTTCAGTTAGTCAATTTTACAGTCTCTTTTGTATGAAACCACCGAAGATAACAGGGTTGGGGCTTAGTTGACACAAATGCTGGTCTTCCAAGAGGGCAGAGTCACTTGTGTAGGTGATTGCAGGGTCCAGTTAGTCAATCTGAGTAACCGTCCAGCACCAGGTTCGGGACGTGTAGCAGCCAAGCAGCATGTTAGGAAGAAAGATGTGGGTGAAAGTTGGAGATTTCTTGTTTACTGGAATATTTACAATGCCAATTAGGTCAGACTGGGGTCCCATTATGGAGACATTCAAACAATGATGAGTGCTATTCCTTAGTTTTTTAGCACAGCTAAAGAAGAATTTGTAGTTATCCTTTGCTTCTGATGCTAATCTCTGTGCATGTGTTGCTTTTCTGGGCTTATATTGCTATTCATCTTTTTGTCAATATTTTTATATTGTACTCAATTTGATGAGTTTTCACCCTGTTGTACAGTTTAAGGACTTTATTATTTCTCTTGTTATAAAGTTTGTTTATGTCAGTTGACCACAGGGGATATTTTTAAAACTTCCCATCATATTTGGCTCTAGTTGGGACTGCTAGATCTAGACATTTGTCTAACAGGGTTACCACCTTTTGTTGTGGCTAAAACAAGGCCAAGTCCAAACCCGGCACACGCAGGAGTTATAAAAGCAGACTGAACAGCCAAAAGGTTAAGGAAGCTATTATACAAGCTCCCTTTGGCATTACTGAAAAATTTATGTGACACCCCCCCTCCCCGGTCCTATAGTTTCCTCTGCTGGCTCAAAAACACATCCTCTGGTAGTTTTTATTAATGGTTCTTTAAAGAATTTTTTTTCAGGGGCATAGATATGTGTTAAGTCACTCCTGGGATTTTCTAAGGAGCATTAACCAAAGCCATTATAATGATTCATGGTTCTTAGTGATCGTTGATGTTGTTGATATATATTCTTCCATTCCACACACTGTTGGTTTAGAATGGTTTAGAGAAGCTTGCTTAATTCACCAAAAGGTATCGCCTAATAACAATGACATCCTTGTGTTTATGGACTTAGATTTATCTAACAATTTCCTATACTTTGAAGGTGAATATTTTAAGCTAGTGTCAGGTGTCGCTATGGGGGCAGCCTGTGCCCATGTTTATGTCAACATTATACTGTGGCTTTGGGAACAAACCTTATTTTTTATGTCTGATTTTACACACCATTTAGTCACACATTTTTGTTTCCCAGGTGACTTCTTTGTGGTATGGAAAAGTAGTGCTTTTGAGGTAGAGAATTTTGTGTTTCTTAATACTACAACTAGATTCTTAAAATTTACATTTTATTATACCCTGGAGTCCATCAACAATTTGGAAATAACTTTGATTAAGAAAACAGCTGAACAAAAATTTTTGTCTACACTTTATTGAAAGCAAACTTATTCCAACACATTTTTACATTTTAAGAGTAACCACCCCTTTATCACAGAAAAAAAAAAGTTTATTTAAGGGGCAAATGGTACATATCTCTAGGATTACATCTGATGATATACAGTTTTATGCTGAGGTTGACAAGTTAATCCAGATGTTATTTGAAAGATGGTACCCACCTGTTATGTTTCAGAACATTAAAACTGAAGCTTGTTACAAGTGGAGGAATAATTTTGCCCCCTTGTTGGGTAAATTATAAAAAGTTGTGTAATGAAAAACCTTCCACCTTTGAGCAAACTGTTTTCAAATATGGTCCATGGACTCAAAAAATAAAGAGGATAATGTCCGAGAATTGGAAAGTGATAGTCCACAATGATTGTATATATCAAATTTTAGGTGCCAACCCAAAATTTGTATTTAAGACGCACCTAAACTTAAAGAAAGGTTCCAGTTGATTACTAATAGACCAAGTTTTTCTAGAGCTAATAAACAGATGCTTAAATGCAGATCTTGCCCATAGTGTAAATAGATCTTTGTGGGGCAGATTTTACAACTTTGTACCAACCAGTATAACTTCAGATCACCAAACACATATGACTGTAACTCTGCAAGGGTGGTTTACATTGCTTTTTGCGACTATTGTCATTTTTGTTATATTGGTAAAATGGAAAGACAGTTGAAACGTCGCATATATGAGAATATGTATCTATATATATATATATATATATATATATATATATATATATATATATATATATAAATCGGAACACTCAATGAGAATAACACCCTGTATAAACACAAATTTTCTTGTCAAGATCACAAAATGTTTTTATTTTTTGTGCTGGAATAAATATCCCTGAATATTCCTGAATATGAGGGGTGGACATTGGGATTTGAAATTTGAACAGGCTGAATTAAAATGGCAACTTAGACTAGAAGCTAATAAGTTACCAGGTTTAAATTAAGCTGTTTCTAGAAGTAGTATTCTTAAGATGCTAGCCTTAAAATTATAAGCACTTAGTTTTTATTATACTCTGCAACATATTTTATTATGTACTTATTTCTGCTGTTTTATACTGGATATTTATTTTTGCTTGCTTATTGTGAACATGACATTTTACTGTTGTTTTAAATTGTATTATTGATTCTTATATATGCTTTATTACTGTGTTGTGCTGATTTGTTGCTTTATGTCATGTGCTTTGTGCAATTAAGTATTTAAGTTGCAAATTTTTTTAACTACATAAACGTTCTGGTGAAGTTCCTATACTTTGGAATGAAAGAGCTTAACATTTATAACTTATGTATATATTAAAAGTGTTTTTACTATATACGTTTGCATTTTGTGATTTTTATCAGCCATTCTGGCTGTTCAGTTTGGTTTAATAACTCCTGCGTGTGGTGGGTTTCTCAAAGTTTTGTGGCTACTAGTTTAATTTTTCTTGGAAGTACTCTTTCTTTGGTTATTTGTGGTTGTGAAACCAGAACAAGACCACACCCCTCTCACCTCCCATGAACCCCCCCCCCCAATTACTTACCCTACTCGTCCACTTCCCACACATTCGGTGAAATCATTGTCACATCAGGCAAGGAGGAACACCCTCCTTTTCTGTTCCTGATGCCTTCTTTTTGTCGATTTACTATGCTTTCCTGTAAAAAAAGAATAATAAATCTGCCATTTTAACAAACTCTGATAGTCTGTTTCATTTTTTCAAAAAAGAATACCGGAGTTTGTATAGTGTTTTCTGGACTACTGGACAATCAGCTTGATTTCCAGATAGTCCAGAAAAAAATGGATAGGTGACAAAGCTATCATCTAAGCTGGCATAAAACGTCTTAACTTTGGAGATAACACTATTTGCTGTTTCACAGATATCTAAAAAACACAGTCTTTCAAATCCATAGCAATGTCGCATCCTCTACTGCTGGTAAACTTAACAGAAGCATACCACAAGGGTCTGTACCATACCTCTCAACCTCTTAGAACAAAAAATCTGGACAAAGTCATAACTAATGGGGGGACAAAGGCCCAAAAATAGGGACACATTTTAAATATTGCTCTTACAAACTTAGAAAGTTGATTGAAAAACAGGTTTTGCATTAACATGAATTTTCTGAAGGGTATGAAGCCTGAAACTCAATTGTCTGTCAATATTTTCTGAATTCAACCCTCAATAATTTACCAGTGATTTTCCAGAAAACCACAATTTTATGAGAAGCAGATCAAAAATATGAGACAGAAATCTGGATATTCTGCAAAAATTTGTTCAGTTGAGAGGTATGGTCTGCACTAGATTCTTTTCTCTCTCCTTGTTAATATCTTCCCTATGATTTCCAATTCTTAAATTAATAATGTATGGAGCAAATATTGAATAAACAAATCAATAAATAATGAAGTTGACTGTTTTGTTAATGTCAATGGTAGCAACGTCATGGGTACATTTAGAAATTTCATCATATAATTGTATAAGGTTCACCCTTTTGAAGTTGTTAAATACAGAGATGTTGGTTACAGGGTGGATGGTGGTTGTGAGAGTACATGTCAGAAGTTTTGGTATAACATAACTGGAGAAGGGATACTGGGGAGTGTAATAGGCAGAAACAATATTAGTGAGGACCATATGCAGAATTTTTTGACTTCTAGTGGGGTTACTAACTGTTTGGTCCAGTGAATTCCTTTTTATCAAGTCTGTTATGGCTTCTCTACCCTGGGCCAGTAATCAAGGAGGCTCAATCCTCACCACGGTGAGAGATGGTCACTAAAAACAGGAATGGATTTACACAGTATTTTCAGATGCAGCTCTCTGTATCAAGTACAGTTACCCAGAAGAGCACACAGGGAACACGCTCCAGACCTGGAACTGGATTTTCTGTCTCTCCAGATCCCAGACAAGGCTCATGTTAGAGCACTGCGTCCCAATTCCAAGTAGCTGACACACCCACACCTGGGTGTTTGATTTACACACACACACACACACACACACACACACACACACACACACACACACACACACACACACACACACACACACACACACACACACACACACACACACACACACACACACACACACACACACACACACACACACACACACACACACACACCTGGGAAAGGCTGGTACAGATTTACTAATTGTACCCCTTCTTCTCAGACCATAAGGTAATCACACTGCCATCAGTCAGGCTCTTACAATGGTATCTAATTATACTGAGTAAAACCAATACTAATATAAATGGTAGAGTGTAACAAAAGCAGCAAGTCTTTTCAGAGTGGCCATGGCATCACTAAAATAAGCACAAGTACTCTCAAGGTGTTAAAAGTATTCTCTAAAAGACCAGCCACAATGAAAGATATAAAAATAGTTAATAATAAATAGTAAAATAGAAAACATGAGAATACTAAATATCTAAGTACAAGAAACACCAGAGTTTCAGTCACAGGAAGCAATACAAATAACACAGCTGGACAGATTCAAACAGATGCAGAAAACTAATCTCACTGTATTTCCTTGACTGTCTAAAGGAAAACTGTTCCCTAGCTAACTTAATTAATACAGCAAGGCAAGATTAGATGCAGAGATGCTTACTTCCACAAAGCAAGGTGATGAGCTACTAACAGTCCGAACTGAACTAAAATGACATAGATATTTATATCAGGTTCCAAAGAAAACTGCTGTGAGAGTTCCATCCTCTCAATGCTGGTTATAGAATGACATCACATTTGATCACCTGACTTTGGTACAAACACACTCAGAGCTTTGCTAAGAACTGTTGCAGTATCTGAAAAGAATAGAACAATTTCAAAAACATATGCTCTTCCCTTACATAATTCTTTGTTTACACATAAACATTTAATCAGTTATAATAATACTGTTGATACATTTTTTATTATAAGCATCTGTACAAATCAGTGTGATAGTTGGATGGCACAAAATTCTCTATAAAACTCCAGCCAGCTATGCTGGCATTTGCTACACATACACTGCTCTATTCTCCCTGGCACAGATGGAAATACCTCACATCATCACAAAATCAATCCAGAAATCACTGGACATACTATACAGTAGTGGTATATGTGCACCACTCTGTGGCTGGGTAGTTATGGTCACCTAGGACTATGGAGTTATTGCTTAGAGGAATTTCTTCTAAAACCTACAAGAATTAAACATGATCATTTGGAAACATGAAGGAAGTTTTGAAGTATGCTATAAGTTGGTAGTTTGTCTTGTACATGATAAACTAAAGTTATAGAAGCTTAGTTTGTGGGTCCATGGATGTCAGTCTAGATGAGATGTGGTCCTTAACAAACATGGAAGCACCCACCACAGGTTCTACCAGGCCTGAAGGCATGGTTAGCAGAAACCCATGTGTGGAGGGAGTGCTTTCTTACATTTAAACCACATGTCTGTAACTACACATATATGGACATGTTCCAAATGGGATTAGGCAATTTGTTATTGAGACCCCTGATGTTGAAAATGACCACATTAATATGGCCCAGTTTAGGATCTGAAGAATCTGTTAAGTTGTAGTGTCCATTAGATGGAATCTGCCTAAAAAAGACAGTATAGGGGCAGGAAGGGCTTTTCCATTATGCAGAAACCATTGAATGCCAGATGCAGGCCATCCCCTTGCAAAACAAGTAGGACTATCTATTGTCTCATTCCAGCCCAATAAATACTGGATCTCCATGGAATGTCATAGGCTATTAAGCCAATTGTTAAAGATGATATCTCCATTTAATTGTCTAGTTTTCCTGTTTGGGTACATCTAATATGTACATGCTGCTTATCCTCCTCCCCTTGGGTTGCCCAACCACTTGCAGTTTTCCCATCCTCTTTTGCAAACCTTTGTGGATTCACAACCCAATATATACTTAGACAATATGTACTGAGGGTACACGAGTCTCTTAATTCAAAATTACTTTGTTAGTTCCATCGTAATTTGAGCATCTTCCAACTACAACTAAAGGCCCTGCCTCCCATGCCTTAGCTCTATCCCTTTTGTTTACTTACATAGAATGTTGTGCACTCATATCTTATTCTCTTTCCATCTCTCTCGCTCTGTCTTTATCTTGTTTAATATCTAATGAAATAAAAGTTCAGCATTTTCAGATGCTGTTTATACTTCTTCTCTTAAATTCTCATAGTGACCCTTACAACCTTACTCTGCATGTTTTATGTTTTTGTATCATTCTTTTCCTTGTAGGGTCTCCAGAACTGCATACAATATTCCAGAAGTAGTCTCATAACCCTAAGACAGAGTAAGAGTATAAACTCCCATTCTCTGAGGTCTGTGCCCCATAGTTTACAGCCCAGCACTTAACTGACTGTTCCTACAGTTCTCTCTACTTCCAGAGATGGTGTAATAATCATTCATATGTACTTTATAGGCATGGCCTGTTCCAGTTTAGCATATTCTAATTTGTATGTCACTTTCATTTTATTGCATCCAAAATGTAGAACCTTGCACTTATCAGCATTAAATCCCAACTGACACCTCTGTGCCCACTATTAGAGGTGAATTAAGTGCACCTTGGACACTTGGCTGTTTCAAACCATAGTCTCCACTCCCGCACTATTTTTGGCCCACACATAAATGCTTATGACCTTTTGGATTCACCTTTCTGATTTAAGACTTTTCAAACTTATGTCATTATGTTCCACCAATGTCCATACCCATTAGTTATAGCCACTTCACTGTATGTACCTCAAATGCCAAGTGTGACGAAAAAAGATTGTCCACTGTAATGTATTCCAACCTGCTTTAAACACATGCACTCCAGTCCTGCAAAGCCAGACTAATAACTGTTTATCCTGCTCATGACAGCCAGTGTCAGCCATTATCCTCCACAGAGAGCAACCGTACACAGCAATTATAACCTTATGGTTGACTGTGTTGTACACCGTAGATGTCTGTGCCAATGATCACTTGCTTTTACATAGATTCTGCTCCTACCAGGTCAACAAAGATAGTCTGGTATCATGTGCATTGTGCAATGCTGATGTTTTACTGTGCTGAAAAGTGAAGTAAATTAAGGCCAACCTATTATTCTTACATACACTGCAACCCCCCCATTTATACATTCCATCTTTACACTGATTTCAGAAAACACAGTGCACTGTGTGAAACTTCTTCTTCTTCTTCTTCTTTCGGCTTCTCCCAGTTAGGGATCGCCACAGCGGATCACCTGTCTGCTCATGATTGGCAGTGGAGTTTTACAGTGTCAAGTTGACAGCCCAGCGCCCAACCTTCCACAGAAGGCACACACACACACATGCACTCACACCTAGGGCCAATTTAGAGTGTCCAATCCACCTACTGCATGTCTTTGGGATGTGGGAGGAAACCAGAGCACCCGGAGGAAACTCAGGCGACCACAGAGAGGACATGCAGACTCCGCACAGAAGGCACCCCAGCCAAGGATCGAACCGGAGAACCTCTTGCTGTGAGGCAACAATGCTAACCACTGCACCACCATGGCCGCCCCTAGTGCACTGTGTGAAACTACTCCTGCCATACTAGATCAGTGACTGTTGTTTAACTGTAATCAAACAGCAGGATAAAGTCACTTTTTTCACAGCAAGGCTTTTTTTATTAATAACTACATAATAACATATGTCATCTTAGTATGTGATATGTTGTCTTGCTTTTCATCTCTACTTGTTCATTTTACAATAAGGATAAGAATAATGTTACCAATAAGTAAACTGAAACATGTAAATGCACATCTTTAAACAAGGTATATAAATTAATGCCTTTAACCTAACTAGTATTTAATCAGCTATTTAACTGGTTTCCAACTGTAGTTTATTATTTCCTCTTTATTATTCGCAGCACAGCTTACTCACTACTACAGCTTTTCTCATATTCACAGTGCTTTGTTTTAATTCTACATAAAAAGTTGTTTTAGTTTGGAATTAATTGTATGCATCATTAGCTAATTGGATAGGGGTGTTATGCCAATCTCCCCATCCAGTTTGATAGGTTTATTTCTTCCCTTTTTGAATATTTTTGTCAACCTCTACTAGCCACTCTAATTTTTTCTTTTGCAGATAAGTAGTGGATTAATTGATCTAAATCATGTTTATTCAGTACTTCTTAACTTTTTCATCTTCTAATTATTCATTTGTGACATGCTATCATAGTATTTTAATAGATCTTTCCCTACTTGTATTTTAATATTTTGTAAGGTTACTACCAGGAAGTAGGTCAGAGGAATGAATACTCCTATCTCTGGAAACATTTTTCTCTACCAGAGTTTATACTGCTTTTTTCATATTATGAAATTTAGGACAAGCCCAGAAAATATGAAACCAGATCCTCATTCCCATATTTTGCATCTAAAATCCCTGGGAACATTTTTCCCCTATTTTGCAGAAGTATAGAAATACTTGTGTGAGTATTTCTATATAAAATTTGAAATGTTCTAATCTTAATCACTTTCAGACCTAAGTATAGTTTGTCTCATTGATCTTCCCTAATACTGGGATTCAGTTTATTTTCCTAATCTTACTCTATTTTTGGTTTACTTTTCATTTCTATTTCCACTATAACTCTATACAGTCAGGATATTAATCCTTTGGCAGTGATTCATTTTACTCTAGCATAATTTATTATTCTTCCTACACAGACATCTCTAAGTAGTTAAGTTGTTCTTTTTATATCATTGTATAAGTCTAAGTCTCTCAATCCCTTATATTTGATTTGCTTCCCCTGTTCTAAATAAAATCTATTTAGAATATATCCCAGTTTAGAAAGCTTTGAGCTGTTTCAATACCTTCACAAGTAATGGGCTTCAGCTTATTGTCAAACTATACCATCAGTTCATGTCCCGACTTCTTTTGCATTGGCACCTACTTGCAATGGGGCTATCCAGGTTTTTGATTGGATATAATCTATGTTTGTCTATTAGCCAGATGGATGTTTCAGCTTTTTTTTATTTAGCCATGAAGTTGATTCATAGCATTTGTTTGTGTCCTTATTATTTGCTTAGCTGTAATCATCTACATTGCTGTGTCTGAGTCATAGCGACATACTAAGAAAAGCTTTACCTGTATAGTTTTCCAATACTTCTGTAAATCAGGTATGATCAATCCTCCTCTTTCCCTTATTAATTAGATTATTTCTCATGCCAGTTATGGGGGTTCTGTTCCTATACAAACCTCATTAATATATTTTCCAGGTCTTTAAAGTATTTGTCCCCAGGGTATTGTACATTGGCCTGAACACTACATAAGGCAATGGGGAGGATAAACATTTGTAAAGCCTGGAGTTTCTAAACTGTTTCTAAGTCCATCAACTTCCATTTTCAAATCCATCTATTGCACTCTTCCTTCAAGGCCATATAGTTTTTATAGTTTATTTCAAGAAATGTAGCTAGTATCTTATTTGTCTAGACTGTTATTCATTGTGGAAGTGCTCTCCAAAGGACTTGGATGGTTGAAAAAATAAAGATATAGCTTGTGATTTCTCTTTGTTTATTTTGTACCCTGAAAGATTACCATACAATTTTCTGGATCACCCAGGTACACTAACAAATCATCTGTGTATAGTGCCAGTTTTACTTCATACTGCTCTATTTTATTTCCTTAATTTGGGATGACCTTAATTTTAAGGCTAGGGGTTCTAGCTGTAAGGTGAACAATAATGGAGAGATGGGACATCCTTGCCTCATCCCTTTAGTTGCTGAGAATGTATGTGCAATTTCAGCATTTATGTTCACACAGGTATATGTAGCTTTGTAAATATTTATTATTAACACTATATAGTTCTTAGGGAAATCCACCATCCTTATTAGGTTAAATGAATATTCCCATTTGGCTCTGCTGAATACTCTTTCTGGATCTAAACTGAAAATTATTAGAGTTTTATTATGTTTGGTTGCTTCTTGTATGACTAGTTGGGTTTTTAAAATATTACCAAATGTCTGACATCCTTTGACTAACCTGAATTGGTCTTTATATATCATATTGGGAACTATCTCAGTTATTCTAGCTGATATCATGAACATCATCAACTTATAATCCTGATTTAAAACTGAAATGTTTCGATTTGAATTAACTTTCAGTATGTGCATTCCTGGCTTAGGTATCACCAAAATCACCACCCCTTCCAAGATGAAGGAATCTCATGCACTATAATTATTTTGTTTAATAACGATAACAACTGTTCTTTCATAACTTGCCCCCCACCCGAACTTATAAAGTTTTTATGGGATCCCATCCAAACCAGGTGATTAATTATTCTGGAGAAGTGCTTGATGTCTCTCTAGTTTTGCCGTTGAAATTGCAGACATTATTTTTTCTGCCTCTGCCTAGATTATAGTTGATAGATGCAGCTTTAGCTGACATAGGAAAGTTTGAATCTTTTATTGTATGAGGTCTTCTGTACAACTTTTTTATGTAAATTAAAATTATACTCTTGAAACATCTCCAGTATCTTCCCCAGGTGATCAAACACTTTGCCTGTCATTGGGTCTTCAGCTCTGTCACCACTCTACCTCTGCTCATCTGCCTCAGCGACATTGTTAGACTTTTTGTACTTTCTTAGAGATTCCTATGTAATCTTTCCTTATAGCCTGTAGCTTAAATTGTCTTTCTCCCTCTAAGATCTGTTCAGTTTCCTGTGGGATCTTTGCAATCTCTTCCTCCAAATCCTCTTGCCCTTCATTTTTCCTCCATTGTAATTATTTCAACCAGTTTTGCTATTGTCTAATATTCCATTTTCAGTGGTTCTTTTTCAGTAAGAATATTGTCTTTGTTCATCCTCCCAGTATTTTTTTTCAGTTTGTTATAACATCTGTATCAGTTCACTTAGCCCTTCTATTATCATCTTCTGACACCAAATCTCAAAATATTTTGTACTGGCATATGTATTGCCTAATGAGCAGGATTCGAAATAAAAACACTATTCACCAAAAGTTAACTAATACAAACTTTATTTCTACTGACACCAAAAAGACTAACAAGCTAATAAGCTTTTTGTCTTGTTAGAAATAGAAAAGTAAATCCACTCTATTCTACTAAATAAAAAGTTTAACAAAAAGTAAGATTAGACAATACGTTAAAAGAAAGTTATACATCACTGATAAAGGGAAAGCTTCATCCTGTCTTCAGTCTTGACTGGGAAGCCCCGTTGCAGTCAGGCAGGAGTCCTCATCGGGAAAACAGTCCTGGGCAGTGCGTCCACTCCACAGGTGAGGCTTCTGCCTGAATGCAGAGAATCCCATCTATATATAACCAAGTTGTTTATCACAAGTCATGAGAATCAGTACTTTCCTAGTGTAGGCTGGATCTTGCTAGAGCATTCTGTGGTGTTGGCCACCCACCCCAAAAGGAACAGCAAATCCTGCCAAGTACAATGATTCTGCAAATTTCGAATACTACACTGGAATATTCCAATAACCTTATGAGTTTTAGTACATTACTAGAAAATTCCAGACAACTCATGTTTCATAACCAAAAGTAGTAAACAAAGTATGTTTCGTAATCAAATGTAACTTGATGAAATTATCAGAATGTTCCGGAACAGAGCATCATCTCTTATGCCTGTCCAGAAGACTAGAATGTTTCAGAACATGACATCATTCTATATATCAAAAAGAAATAAGAAAGAATAAAACGAAAGAATAAAATGAATGTCGAGATATATTGAGGCAACAGTCAAATAATCACACTCTCTCAATGTTCCCCTCTTTCGTATCACATTCAGCCCCTTGACTATTGACTCACTTGTATCCGACATTTAAAACCATATTTGCCTTATTATAAACACAATAAGTTAAGCCACAATTCCAAAATGTCAACAAAATCAAAACAATCATTAAAATTAATATTGGATGTATTAACCAATTTAACAATTTGGTACCAGTTGTTGACCATCCAGTAAATATATCCTACCAATTGTGTGCAGTGTTGGATTCTATCTTCTTGGCTAAACTAACCAATTTATTTCCTATAATAATGCTTGTCATTTCATGATGTAAAATACTATGATTTACTACCTGTAAATGTTTTTCAAGATGTTGAGTATTATTTAATACTTTCTGTAAAAGATTTAAACTAAATGTCAAATTGTGATATTCCAGCTTGTTTGGTAACCAGGTATGAAATGCATTAATATGTGTCTCAGGAGAAAATACATAAGTTTCATTGTGCCAATGTAAATGAGTTACATTATCTAAACAACCTACAAAAGGATGCGTTAAAGTATACAATAATGTTTGGTTTGTCACTAAGCATATAAATTGTGGTGCTATTTCTACAAACATTTCAAACGTAGGAGGTAATTCAGTCCATTTGCAGATGTTGATGGAATGTTGAAGAAAACATTTTTCATATATATGAGAATGTTGTCCACAGATAAGTCCATCCATCGTTTCAGTACAGTGTTCCAGTTTGTGCATTTGGTTTGAGAAATCAACATAATTTCCTTCTACGAGGGGTAGCTAATACATTAATGAATACACAGGAGGTCCAAATACCAATGGCAAAGTTACAAACTGACACATTATTTTTGCATTTGTGACATTATAATGCATGATGTAACCTGTACAAAAATCATCTGTGCATCTTGTTTTTTCAAAAAACAATCTTATCCAATTAGTATCAGGTATCCATTTGTTAAATAACTGTCTCCATATATGTTCATTATTAAGCATTAACTTTGTCTGCACAAAATTCTGTACTGAAACATAAAAAGATTGTAAAGTACATGTTGTCCAGTTTACAAACTTAGTAACATTTTTGTCAAATTTCAAATTATGAACTGCAGAAGCATTAAATTGATCCAAAAATACTTTTTCATAACTAGCTAGCTGTTTTTGAGTATGCCAAACTATAAGATTCCATTGTGCTTGCAAATGTATAATTTGTGAAACATCCTGACCTACAGTTTTGATTTTATTAGCTAAAACTTCAATATCAGTGGCATTTAAAGTTCCTAGTCCTGTACCAATCCCCCCCTAATAAGGTGCTATACCAAGCTCGTTTTTGTCTACATTTACCTGTTTTTGGAAAAGTAACATTAAAATATAGTACAGTTTTTTGATATGTTTGTCCTACATATTTACATGCGGAAGGCACTGTAATTATTTGGTCAAAATGAGCCTTGGGGTGGTTGTTCAATATAGTTATTTGAGAGGCCCATATTCCATTTATAATCTGAGTTGCATTCATGCAAAACAGTACTGTAATGTTCTGTAAAGCAATTGACTTATTATAAATATCAGTTCCATTCTGGCAAAAGTAGTAATTTTCTCGGTATGTCTGTTCATATTTACAATTACAACATCTTATGTCTGTGTAATTTTGAATTATTACCGTAGCTTGTCTGCCGTCTAGTAACTGAACATAAAGATGCCCTCTTCTTACTCTCCAAATGGTTACATTTCCTTCAAAAGTCAAATTGATAGTAGGACATCCTTGCCCAGCGGGACAGGTAAAATTCCCTTGTGTTCTATTTCGTGTACTAGCAGCCCATCCCCACTGGAGTACCGTTCAATTAATTTTAACTGCTTTACTCCTAGTGTTACACATGCCACTGAAGGGGCTCCATACAATGCAAAACCAGCAACAATTAGCATTGGAATAGGAATCTGAAATCAGAGAAAAGTAACATGATTATTCTTGCAAATAACACCAACCTGCTGGTATATATTCCCATTTTTCCTTTCCTGGTTTAATAATTAAAACAGTATTATCGTTCCCAGCAGCAATAACTTCTGCTTGTTCAGGTTGTTTATTGGGTTCATGGACCCATATTTTTGCACCTAAATTGATTTCATGCGTACTAGATATCTGCTCCCTCTCGAAGGTGGTAACAGGCGGTGACTGCCCTTTGGTGATGGCACCGCCTAACACAGGTACAATAAATATTTGGGCTACCCTATCCTTTTTCTGTACATGAACATTCTCATCTGAAGTATTTAACAGAATAATTTTAAGTTCCCCTTGATAACCTGCTTCAATAACTCCATTTACAACCTGAACACCTTTCAAAGTAAGTGTTGACTGAGGCATTATCCAACCAAAATGCTTTGTTGGAATTTGAATTCCAATTCCAGTCTCAATCAGCTGAACTGTCATTGGCGGTATTTTACAAGCATTCATTGAATATAGACTCAATCCTGCAGTCTCAGGTGTAGCTTTAGTAGGAGCTAATGCACCTGCTTGAGTTTCCAAATATATACTTGTTTCAGTCGTCACATATGGTTTGATCTGCAACGCTGGAGTTAACATTCTCATTAATGGGGTTTCTGTTTCTGAAATCGGTCTATTATTTAAAACGTGTAATGCCACATTTAAATTATCTCTCCAGTTTTACAGAGTTCCATTTCCTAATTTTCTTAATTGATCTTTAAGTAAGCCATTCATTCTTTCAATTAACCCTGCTGCCTGCGGGTAATAGGGTATATGAAATACCCATTCAATATTATGTTGTTTTGCAAAATCCAAGAAGTCAAACACACTCCAAAAACTAATAATTCAAAAGAAGCAGGATCCAGAACGAAGTTCCACAGCAAAATATATTGATTTTGAGCGCTTTCGTCGGCCTTAAGCCTCAGACTTCATCAGAAACACTCGAAATACAATGTAACACTCTTAAATATCAACTCAATACAATCACATGATTTTAAAACCACACCCCCCATTAATTAACACAATTAATTCATGAAGAACACCGGTTCATTGATGGAAGTACTGTTTGTTCCTAAAGGAACATTACCTAAAATCTAATGTGCAAAACTTTTGCAGTTGGTATTTTTTCATAAAGTGCAAATGCAATACTTTTTGTTGTTAAAAAGTAAATATTATTGATGACATATAAAATTCATAATCATTACTATAATACTCAATGTTCATGATGCTCCAAATAGTTTATAAACCTTTTTTCACATGTGGAATTCAGATTTAAGTTTTAAATGACTACTAATAGACAAGGTCTCATCGAGACCTGAGAAACTCGTAGCATTAACACAGAGTTGCCAAATCAACTCCCTATACTAAAAACCATACATCTTTTGGATCACCCCTCATATCCTTGTCAGTGACTTGCTCCAGACCTGAAAATTTGAAGCAATGCCCACTATGTTCGAAAATGTGTCTAGCTAAAGCATTGGACATATTAACTTTCCGTATGTCATAGAGATGTTGGTAAATCCGTTTATTAAAGGCATTTTTGGTTTTTCCTATGTAAAACATACTGCAATGTTGACAAATTGCAATGTATACTAAAGCTTTTCTCATACAGTTCATCTTATGCATATGTTTAATAGTACCATAACTTTCTATATGCACAAGACCTTTTTCAAGAACATAACTACATTGTGCACAATGTCCACATCTTCTCATATATCCACCGACACTTTTGTGTACATTCCTTTCTAAAATATTTTTAATATTGGAACTTTTTTTATACACCACTACTGGCCTCGATCCCATTTCCATTTTACTTTCTTTTATATCATTTAATATACTCCAATTGTTATAAATAATATCTTTTATCTCACTGAAAACAGGGCTAAATGTCAAAATAAAAGCCCTGCTGAAGCCTCTGTCAGTGATGCCTGTGTTAAAATTGTCTAATCCACCATCCAATGTGTTCGAGGCATTTGTATTTAACACATTAACACCTAATAAGGGAACAAAATGCCCATTGTTTCTTTCGTTAATAACTTCCTGTAAAAAGGGATCAGTAAATGCTTCAGGGTATCCTCTCCTGATTAACATATGTTTAAGGGTGTTCATTTCATCGGTGAATTGTTTATAATCACTGACCATTCTTGCTATTCTCACCCCTTGCCCCTTAACCACTGATTTTTTCTGGTGTATGGGGTGACAGCTACCATAATGCAACAAGGTATTCGAAAAAGTGGGTTTCCTGTATATTGTTGAGTTAAACCCTTTTTTGACCTGGTCCTTGGTGATTTTAATATCCAGGAAATGTATTGTGTCCTTGGTAGATTCCATGGTAAAGGACAGAAATGTAGTACTACTGTTTAAAAATTCAAAAAACTGTCCATTGCTTCATCCGTGCCATCCCAAAATATCAGGATGTCGTCCAAAAAAACGCCCATAGAATTTGCAGAATTTAAATAACTCATGTTTGAACACAAACATTATTTCCCAAAAGGTAAGGACAATGTTGGCAAATAAGGGGGCACATGCTGTTCCCATTGCTACACCCACCTTTTGTTTGAAGGACTGGTTTTCAAACACAATAAAATTGTTCTCCAAAATTACTTCCATAAGTGTTCTAAGCATCAGAATTCTGTTATGCCTAATGGTAGTGTTGTTACAAAGAAAATCGCAAAACCATTGAATACCTAAAGCATGTGGAATGACAGCGAAGAGATCCTTGACGTCTATCGTAACTGATATCAGATGTTCACAAAGTAAATTATCCTTAATTTTACCCAAACAGTCCCAGGAATCTTTGAGAACGTGTTGGTATTTTTCCAACACATTTTTTAGTTGAAAATCTACAAATTTTGCCAAATTGAATGTCTTAGATGCCTTAGCATCAACAATGGGTCTCATGGGGGGATCAACAATATTTTTGTGAATTTTTGGGATACTGAAAATAGTCGGTATCCGGGGTGATTTTTGTTGCAAAAAATTTAATTCAGTGATGGTGATCTGTCCATCTAATAACAAATCATTCAAAATAACATCAATGTGCCTGCAGGCTATATTCAATTCATTCAGAGATGTTTGTTCATAACTATCATTGAAAAGGTGTTCATACATTTTTTCTACATAGGCCCTCCTTTCCATTACCACAATGCCCCCTCCCTTGTTGGGTTTCATTAACCTGATGTTCATGTTCTCACATATACCTTTTAAAAGGTCACTTTCTTCATGAGAAAGGTTAGTTGTGCAGTTTTTTTTTTTATATTTAATAAGATTCCTTACTTGATTAATACATAAATTTTCAAACACCTGTAACAAGGGATGTAGTGGGGGGTTAAATGTACTTGATTTTTTACATTGTGGTATTTGTATCCTATTAATTTCATTGTCAAAATAAATACCTAAGTTAATTTTCCTGATAAACGTTTTAATTTCCAAAAGGATTTTTTCCACTGCTGGCACTTTCGAGGGAACATAGTTTACCCCTTTTTGAAATAATTCTGCCCACTCATTATCTACTGCTGTGTTACTTAAATTAAATATTTTGCAATCACCCTCATTGTTCATAATAATGTGTGTGTTCATTTGGGTGGCAGAATCTATTACCACCTGTTGTTCCCCCTCCCTCGTCCTTTGTAGGGGTGGCCCTTGTTGGAAAATGTATTCCTGTAGTTCCCATTGTTCTCTACATCCCTGCCCTGGGCAAATTGCCTCGTTCTGTTCTGAAGGCGTTCTGACCTCCTCAATGGCATGTCTAAAGGGACTGTGTCATCACCATTGTCATTTACAACATCATCCCTCAAGTCCTGGTCCACATACTCATTTTGGTACATATTTTCTCTATCACTGCCCTGTTGAATTCTATTGAATCCACTTGGTGTGGGATAGGCTCTTCCAGCTTTGTAGTCTTTTTTGTCCCTTACTAACTTTTTACTTTTTTTGTTCACCAAGCCTTCTACATATTTATCAATGTTGACAAACATAGCCCTGTATTTATCAAACTTTAGCGTAAACCCTAAGTAATTTTTAAGCGTTGAATCACATTCATCAACAGTTTTTTTGATAAATATCATTTACCTATCATTTTCCTTCATAATACATTTGACAAGCTCACAACCATGTCTATTAAACATTAAGACAAGTTCATTGTAAAAGTCAGAGCCTTGAATAGTACCCGAGGGAAATCTCCATGTCCTTAAACCCTTGGGCACTTGCTCCCTCTGCAAGCATTCATGTAAATAGTTATTTTCCACCTTTAATTTACGATATTTGATTATTTCCTTTTCGAGGTATTCCAGTTGTTCATCAACTGTTCTGATATAATTATTGGCATGCCTGTTATCATTGAAGTCTTTAAAGTCACCAGATAATCCTTCATTCATCCACTCAGATAGTGAAAAAGACGCTACACCATTCGCGACGTCAGACTGACAATTTATAACAATTGGAGTATATTAAATGATATAAAGGAAAGTAAAATGGAAATGGGATCGAGGCCAGTAGTGGTGTATAAAAAAAGTTCCAATATTAAAAATATTTTAGAAAGGAATGCACACAAAAGTGGTGGTGGATGTATGAGAAGATGTGGACATTGTGCAAAATGTAGTTATGTTCTTGAAACAGATCTTGTGCATATAGAAAGTTATGGTACTATTAAACTTATGCATAAGATGAACTGTATGACAAAAGCTTTAGTATACATTGCAATTTGTCAACATTGCAGTATGTTTTACATAGGAAAAAACAAAAATGCCTTTAATAAATGGATTTACCAACATCTCTATGACATACAGAAAGTTAATATGTCCAATGCTTTAGCTAGACACATTTTCAGGTCTGGAGCAAGTCACTGACAAGGATATGAGAGGTGGTCCAAAAGATGTATGGTTAGAGTGCAGGGAGTTGATTTGGCAACTCCGTGTTAATGCTACCAGTTTCCCAGGTCTCAATGAGACCTTCTCTATTAGTAGTTATTTAAAACTTAAATCTGAATTCCACATGTGAAAAAGGTTTATAAGCTATTTGGAGCATCATGAACATTGAGTATTATAGTAATGATTATGAATTTTATATGTCATCAATAATATTTACTTTTTAACAACAAAAAGTATTGCATTTGCACTTTATGAAAAAATACCAACTGCAAAAGTTTTGCACATTAGATTTAGGTAATGTTCCTTTAGGAACAAACAGTACTTCCATCAATGAATTGGTGTTATTCATGAATTAATTGTGTTAATTAATGGGGGGGTGTGGTTTTAAAATCACGTGATTGCATTGAGTTGATATTTAAGAGTGTTACATTGTATTTCCAGTGTTTCTGATGAAGTCTGAGGCTTAAGGCCGACGAAAGCACTCAAAATCAATAAATTTTGTTTTGCAAAATCCTGTACCATTTTTCCCTTAAAATGGGATCCGTTGTCACTCTGTATTTGCAAAGGCATTCCATAATACAAAATGATTAAATCTAAAGTTCTTAAACTACTTACTAGTCGGCATGAAAAACCAATAAGATACCCAGAATAAGTATATACCGCTGTACATATATATTGACAGCCTTTATTTAATGGTAAAGGACCAACATAATCAATTTGCCATATTTGTCCTGGCAACTTTCCTCATCCTATATGTCCCTGAACTATATGAGGTATGGATCTTTGTTGAGTACGCAGACATATCGGCATTGTAATATAACAGTTTTAATTAAGTCTAATGAAAGTGCAATTCCTCTTGTTTGTGCCCACCTGTAAGTGGCCTTTTCTCCCAGGTGTCCACACTTCTGATGTGCCCATTTTGCCATCCCCATTTGCTCAGAATCATCTGGTGTATTAGCTTCTGAAATTCTCATTTGTTCATCTGTAACAGAATTAAACCACCATTCTAGAGAATCTACAGAACAATGTGCATCAACATGATAAACTGTTACAGTACCTTGATTTATCATTTCCCAAATTGATTGCCATAATTCTTTTCCCCAAATTTCTTTTGAATTAATTTTCCAGTCATTCTTCTGCCAGGTAGGCAACCAAGTTGCCAATCCATTTGCCACTGACTAAGAGTCAGTATAAATATGATGTACCTGGCATCTCCTGTTTCAGTGCTTGATATACAACATATAATTCTGCATACTGACTACTTTTACCACTCCCTGAGGATGTTAAAACTCTCTTAGTCACTGGATTATAGGATACAGCTTTCCAACATCTTTTATTTCCTACATATTTTGCTGACCCATCAGAAAACCAAACATGTTTGCGTTGTTCTAATGGTACCTGTACATATGGCATACTCTATTTTACTGGGGACTGACTGACTGGTTCAGCCTTGTCAGTAACAGATAGTTGTTGATCTATTGGTATTTGAGCCACTTTTTCATGTAGCATCGCCACCCCATTAATTCCAGGGCTGGCCCTAGAATGTACCATTTCCATTTAATAATGCTTGCTTCCTGCGCATGACCTATTCTATGCGTCTTGGGTGAACTCATTACCCACTGCATTATAGGTATTTCTGGTCGCAAAAGTACAGTATGTCCTATTGTCATTTGTTCAGTGTCTACCAGTGCCCAGTAACATGCTTGCAATTGCTTCTCAAAAGGAGAATACCTTTCTCCTGCATCGGGTAATTTCCTAATCCAGAATCCTAATGGCACCCGCTTTGATCCCTGTTTCTGCCAAAGGCTCCAATTAGCATAATGATTCTGCACAGATACATGTAACTCTGCTTCCCCATCCTGTAGGGGCCATAAATCTAAAGCCTTTTGAATAGCTTGCTTTGCTTGTTCAAAAGCTTTTTGCTGATCACCCCCCCCCCCCAAACAAACTCATATTTCTTCCTAGTCACTTTATACAACGGGGAAAGTAGTTGAGTTAAATGGGGACTATGCTGTCTCCAAAATCCAAATAATCCTATAACACGCTATGCCTCCATTTTGTCTTGAGGGGATGGAAATTCTAAAATCTTTTGCTTTGCCTTCGGTAGAACTTCCCTATGTCCCTGATGCCACTGAATTCCCAAAAATTTTACTGTTTGAGATGGTCCCTGAATCTTATCAGGATTTTCACACTTCTTAAGACAGAAGTGGCAAACTTCATGACACCCATGCAGATGGACAATAGAGGTATGACTGCCAAATCATACACAAATGCACTTTATAAGCACTTACACGAGTGCATGGATCATGCTATCCCTAATAGAAGCAAGATGTTATCCTCCAAAAAAAGGAAGCCAATCTGGTGGTCCTCTGCCATGAACAAACTCTACAACAGAAGAAAGAAACTGTTGCAAAAAAGAGTAAAATCCCATGACTGGAGGAACTCCCAGGTCAACCTCAGTAAGGAGCTGAGATCCCTCATAAAATCCTCCAAAGCTAGTTACGAAAACAAAATTGCCACTAACTCTAAAGACAACCACAAAGCATTCTATAGCTATGTCAAGAATCTAAATGGGAACACTCAGATCTGCTCTGTGTTACAGCACAATGGCACTAAATATACAGAACCAACTGATATTGCCAACATCCTAGCAGATAGGTTCAGTGCTAACTTTACCCCCCCTCTCACCCCCTAGAGGGTCCATCTCTATACCGGAAGAATGCAAAGTTCCTATAATCACGGCTGCACAGGTAAAAAACACACTCTCCAAAGCCAAGAACACAGCATCCATGGGACCTGACAAAATCACAGGCTGCGTTCTACATGAACTACAGAATGAACTGGCACCCTACCTAAGTACCATGTTCAATCATAGCCTCACCTCAGGCTTTGCACCCACTGAATGGCACACTGCGATGGTTATCCCACTCCACAAAGGGGGAGCCATGATGTACCCCGTTAACTACCATCCCATTAGCCTGACAGCCTGGTCTGTAAGGCCATGGAACGTATCATTGTGGAACTCATAAACAAAGACATTGGTAATCTCCAAACTCTGGACCCTACTCAGTTTGGATTTGTAAAAGGCAGATCATGTTTCCTAAACCTGATTGACTTCTTTGAAGCAGTCACCAAAGCCATAGATGAGGGTAAAATGGTTCACACAGCTTATCTAGATCTCGCCAAGGCTTTTGACACCATCCCCCACTCTGGAATTATAGATAAGCTCACTAAACTAGGTATAAATCCCTATGTCACAAGATGGGTTGCCAACTGGCTCATGGACAGAACCCACACTGTGAAAGTAGCGGATTCCAAATCCGACATCAGACCAGTGACAAGTGGAGTACCACAGGGTTCAGTCCTGGATCCTCTCCTGTTTGGTATCTACTTTTCTGAAGTGCAGGCCAACACAGAAGGTCTTTGGCTAACAAAGTTTGCAGATGACTGCAAACTAGGAGCCATAATCGAAACTCCTAACGATGTGGACAAACTACAAAAGGGACTCACTGAGACAGATACCTGGTGTCAAAGCCATGGCCTGAAGCTCAATGCCAAAAAGTGTATTGTCATCCCCTTTGGTAAAAACTCTGTACCCATGAACTAACACATAGTTGGTAGTCTACTTAATGCCAAAAATGTGATGAGACTTTGGGACACAGGCAGACAGTAGTCTCTCCTTTGATAATCACATTGCCACAGTGGTCAGTAAATCCTTCTACGTGGCTCATCTCATCACAAAAGGATTTTCATCCAGAAAAAAAGAGGTCATTGTTCCCCTCTACTCATCACTCATTAGACCCATTATAGAGTACAATGCCCCTTTTGGTATGTACCTCACAAGACATCTATAACAACTGGAAAGACCACAAAAATACCTCACAAAGAGGATTACTGGCCTCAAACAGATGCCCTATGCAGACCGTCTCAAAAAACTCCAGCTTTACTCCATCGCATATCGCCTACTCAGGGGCGATCTCTGCCTAACATGCAAAGCTATGTCAAACCCAGAGCTGTTGGACATGCTCCACTTAAAGAAAGCCCAATCCCTCCGAGCTACATGCTCTAGGGACCTAAACCTTGTCACCACAATAAACAGAACATGCTGGAGGGATAGATTCCTGTCCCAGAGACATCTCATACTCTGGAACAGACTACCTATCTATGTCAAACAGAGCTCCTGATTAGCACTCTTTCAGAAAAATCTTGATGATTGGATGGGAAATTCACCCCTGGGATCACTTCTGTGGCTCTGCTCGACAGGGGCACAGGAAAATAATTTTCTTGGGTGGCGAAAGCCAGGGTACATTTTTTGGCTAGGCTTGTATGGACCCTAGGTCCGATAGTCTAGTACTCACCTATGAACCTATTTATTTCCCTGCCCTTTGTTTTCATGTGATTTATTACCATTTGTAAATACTCACTGACTTTTTGTTCAGAATTCCCTTGAATAAGAATATCATCAATGTAATGTGAAATTTGCATGTTCTGAGGCAACCTTCTTTCGTGTAAATGTTCTGCCACTATTTTGTGACAGATAGTAGGAGTATGCAAATATCCTTGTGGTAACCGAGTAAACGTATATTGTCGTCCCTGCCAGGTAAAAGCAAATTGATCATAATTCTCTTCTGCAATTGGTATGGTAAAGAAAGCATTTGCCAAGTCTATTACTGCATACCAAGTACCCTGGTGTTTCTGTATATTTTCTATTAATGTAATTGTATCTGGAACTGCCGCTGTTAGTGGCGGAGTATATTTATTCAATTCTCGGTAATCTACTGTCATTCGCCAAGACCCGTCTGACTTTTTGACAGGCCAAACTGGGTTATTCCATGCTGTCGTAGTAGTTTTAAAGCACCTGCATTTAATAAATCCTCAGTTGTTTCACCTATCTCCTTATGCCCCCCCAGGGATTTTATATTGCTTCAAACTAATTACTTTTGTTGCTGAAGGTAATTCTACTGGTGGCATTTTAACTATTCCTTCTATAACTGTTTTGACTGAAAAATATGGCTTAACGCGAAATTGATACTGTCCGTCTGATAAATTCAACATCAACCCTTTTAGAATGTCAATTCCTATTATATATTTAGGAACAGGTACTATTAGGACAGAGTACTTTTTCCGTGGTAATCGACCTATTTTCATTTCTAACATCATCTGAACAGCTTTAACTTGCTTTCCACCGAGTCCTGTAATAGTAACTTGTCACCCTTTAAATAAACTCGGATTCCCATAAATTAATAAGGCCTCTGCTCCAGTATCAATTAGAGCTTGGACCTGTTGTTCATTTTTATTTTTCCAGAATATTGTCAAGTCTACATATGGTCTAAAATCCTGCCGAGCCCATCCACTTACTGGAGCTTAGCCAATTTCCTAATCAAAATGTAAATCTGACAAGTCAGGATATGTGGCAGGTGGAGCAGAGGGAACTGCTGAACCTTCTTACCTATTCTCAGTTTTACTGCCTACTACATTCCGAGTTTGCCTACCTTTCTTATTCAGACCTCGTTTTTTTGTACATCTCCCACATTGTCGGAGTGTCTATCCCATCGATTTTATCCTTAGATACCCCATCTTTCAACAATGCAGTAAACATATCTTTTCGGGACACTCGAGCTTCTTTATGTCCAGCAGTTTTGTTTTCTCGTCTATCATTATTTAACTGTTTTGGTCCCCATTCTCCTAGCTCTCCCAACTGCCACAATCCCTCAATAACTTGGGAAATAGGATTTGCCGTCTCACTAATTAAATATGTCAATATTACTGTTTTATAAGCTGGGGGGCTAACTTAATAATCTTATTTCTAACAGAAACTGTCAAAGCACATTGTAGTAATGCATCAGTGCCCCCTACAAGTAAAGCAGTTTTCTCAGTCTCTTCTTTAATTCTTTGAATAGCATCTCGTGACGTCTACCATGGCCTATCATTAGAAGGCCAGTCCATTTCTGTTGGATATTTTTTGACACAGCAATCTGCTATAATTTTAAAATGACTTGCCATTTCACCTTTGTTATAATTTCGAAATGCATTCTGCACTGATGGATCATTACTTAACATACTAAATATTTTAGTATCTATTTGATCTATTTCTACTCCAGCAGTCCCAGATTCATAAAGTCTCACTATCCATGCTATTGACGATTCCCCAGATTTATGTTGAAATCTTTCAATCAAACCGTTTATTTCCTGTTGAGTAAAATCTTCGTAATTAAATTCTTCCTGCCCTCCTTGGAGCCCTTGTGCCCAGTTAACCATTTGCTGCCAATGTCAAAGAATTGATTTTACCTTTACTGGTCCCCCTTTATTCTGTTCTTCCTCTTCCGGGAAAATACTATTTTTATTATCAGAGTCTGAATGGGAAGGAGAATCAGAAGTATACCAGATATCTCCATCCCAGTGCTCTGGATCCCAGTCAAAACCTACCTTTGCTATTGACATTTGTACTTTCTTTTCATTAACTTTACCTCTTCATTTTCGATATTTGTATCTTGCAACTCATATTGCAGCCTTTTCAGCTACATACTGATACATGTCTGTTTTGTCTGCTAACAATTTAATCTGACACTGTAAAATTACATTTTGTTTTTCTAACTCTACTATCTGTTTCTCTAATTATTTTATTTGTTCGCACTTACGTAGTTTATCATCATGTAATTTTCGGTATGCAGTCAAGAGGATCCAGCCCCTTCTGCATACAGCACTCAATTATTTCCCTTTTTCCACTAAAACCCTTTGTAAGCATGCTTGCACCGAACCAGGTTTGGCATCTTTTAAACAAACATCCCAATTCTCACTTAATCCTGTACCCATTGACCATTCCAAAGCTAATGCTTTGTACAGGTCCTGGTCCCATCCTGGGATTTCTATCTTAAAAACTGCTATGTCCTTCTTACTTTTCCTTTTAAACATTTTGAACTTTGCTCGCTGCACCAAAAATAATGTATTGCCTAATGAGCAGGATTCAAAATAAAAACACTATTCAGTTTGTTATAACATCTATCTCAGTTCACTTAGCCCTTCTATTATCATCTTCTGACACCAAATCTCAAAATATTTTGTACTGGCATATGTATTGCCTAATGAGCAGGATTTGAAATAAAAACACTATTCACCAAAGGTTAACTAATACAAACTTTATTTCTACTGACACCAAAAAGACTAACAAGCTAATAAGCTTTATTTGTCCTGTTAGAAATAGAAAAGTAAATCCACTCTGTTCTACTAAATAAAAAGTTTAACAAAAAGTAAGATTAGACAATACATTAAAAGAAAGTTATACATCACCAATAAAGGGTAAGCTTCATCCTGTCTTCAGTCTCGACTGGGAAGCCCCATTGCAGTCAGGCAGGAGTCCTCATCAGGAAAACAGTCCTGGGCAGTGCGTCCACTCCACAGGTGAGGCTTCTGCCTGAATGCGGAGAATCCCATCTATATATAACCAAGTTGTTTACCACAAGTCATGAGAATCAGTACTTTCCCAGTGTAGACTGGATCTTGCTAGAGCATTCTGTGGTGTTGGCCACCCCCCCCCCAGAAGGAACAGCAAATCCTGCCAAGTACAATGATTCTGAAAATTCTGAATACTACACTGGAATATTCCAATAACCTTGTGAGTTTTAGTACATTACTAGAAAATTCCAGACAACTCATGTTTCATAACCAAAAGTAGTAAACAAAGTATGTTTCATAATCAAATGTAACTTGCTGAAATCATCAGAATGTTCTGGAACAGAGCATCATCTCTTATGCCTGCCCAGAAGACTAGAATGTTTCAGAACATAACATCATTCTATATATCAAAAAGAAATAAGAAAGAATAAAAAGAAAGAATAAAATGAATGTTGAGATATAGTGAGGCAACAGTCAAATAATCACACTCTCTCAATGTTCCCCTCTTTCATATCACATTCGTATCACAGAATAGTATATGGAGAATCTCCAGTGTTTACTTTTCAAACCTGATGTCAGTTCTGTTGTTATTACTAAAGCGGCATTATCTCATACTATTATAGGTAAGAACCACCCAACATCTAGTCCTGTTCTTTCACTGTCAGGAAATATATTCCATCAATTCTTGAGGAGCATTGCACCAATTTGGCCCATCATGTGTAAGGTATATGGTTGTCTCTCCCATTTATATGTACGTCACAAAGACCAATCATCTCGGTGAAGGCAGCAAAGTATCTTCTTATTTTGGGAATTTTCATACTCCATGGTCCTCCCTGTACATCTGTGTTTTGCATAATTAAGTTAAATTCTCCATTCCAGATTATTATTCCTTGTGCAAAGTTTATCATAATCCTAAACATTTCCCTACATATTTGAAATGACCCTTTGGGTAGGCGGTATACACTAATCAATGTGTAAAGTTGATTTTCCATTCTTCATTTCATTGCTATGTACTGACCTTCCTCATCCCTAAATTGCTCTTTTGTTTTATATTTAACACCATGACCCACACACCCCTCTCTTTCTAGTTATCCTTCCTTCTATTTTTATTTTGTCTATCTATCTAAATTGCTTTAGATTTTTTTATGTTCCTCTACTGACAAATATGTTTCCTGTGTAAACACTACCTATGGGGAATATTTTCATATATATCTAAAGATCTTATCCTTTTTTGTGGGATTACCCAATCCATTGATATTCCATGAAAGTATTTTCAACATTTAAGGTGTGCTAAAATCTGTAATCATCAATGTCACAAAGCTTTTATTTCCTCTGCCTCATCTCAGAAGAAACATCCAATTATCCAGTTTTACAAATCTGCTAATATTGCTGTTTACATTACTAAACATTTATCTAAGAAAAACCATACAGAAGCAAACAAAGATATAAAAAATAAACATTTTTCATTTTAACAAAACAATTTACATGAATAATTATATTCAAACAATTGCAAACTATATTTCATTTTGGTTTTAATTCCTCCATATCATCTTTCAAGGTAAAACATCAAGACAATTCTAACATTGAAAAATACACCTACATGAATATTCATTTATTTGTTCTACTTATCAAGTTCATACCTCCCCCTGCTGGTACACTTATGCACCTTATTCTTGGTTATACTAGCTCCTTACTTACAATATAAACATGGAGGGGAAATTTACATACTCCTCCTTTAATACCTTCAAGAGTTCTTTGCAAGTATTAGAAATACCTCTTGTCTTTAGCTTGCAAAATATTCTTAAACATAGGAAAGGGTTTGGGTTATTTTCTCTGCTGATACCCTTGTTGTTGTCCCTTGTTGGATATCCTCTGTGCACAGTTCACTAGTGTCTCCTATATCCGCCTCCAGCATTCAGAAAAGTCTTTAGACCTGTTTACACCTGCTACAAAACTGCATTACTGGAATGTACTTGGCACTCTGCCTTCTGGTTTCTTTACTGAAGTCCTGCTCTATGAACACGCTGCTATCTCCTGTCTTACGCTTCCTTCCTGGTGTTAGTAAACACTCATAAAGGGCATAAATTGCCCTAGGTAGTGCAGGCTTACTATTAGCCCTAGTGTATAAACACAGTGTCCTCTCTCAGTTGAGATTTCCATCTGTGTAAGAGATGTCCATTCAGCCAGAATTGATTTAATATATCCTTCAGGATCTCTGTCTTTTTCGATGGGCATGATCCTGCATATCTGCTATTCTGGTTTAAAAATTGTTTAAGTTTGGCCCGAGTGTCTACTATATGTTATCTACTATGTATTCTGTAAATCTGTCATTGCATCAGAGTGCATGGTTAACACACTCAATCTCCTCAAATTGTTTTTCTGATTGAGAAATGTAGTGTACAATTTGTTGTCTGTTTCTTGAAGTTTCTCCCAAATGTATGTTTAGTGTCAAGTTCCACTTTTGCAGTTGTGGTAGCTGGTTTCCACTTATTGCCAGTTTTGTCTGCCATGTCTTCGGGTTGTTGAACAATCTTTCATCTGCTATACACTGTCCCCTGATTCTTCTTTTGCTTTTGGGGTTCCCTCCTACTTTTGACATCCACATAACGGTTGTGATCAGACTTCGCTATTTATTCATACTGGATCAACTAACCTTATGTTCCCACTGTTATTTATTGGTTTATTGGCAAGGTGGGGAATGCAGATTATTTTACTCATTCTCCATCACCAGAAGTCCGGGGAAAGTCACTTTTATCTGCAGATGGCCCCTTTATCCATCAGTTACTGTCACTTTATTGATTGTGTACACCCCTAACATTTGATTGTAACAAAATTAATGATAATAATAATAATGTCACAGTAATGTATTTCAAGTTTGTCTTATACAAACACAGTACTCAGAATAAAGTTTTGCATCTTATTTCACAGAAATGCACACTAGTCCTGCAGAGCCAGATTTGTGACTGTTTAAACTCAGTAAACCACAAGAGGGTAGGTTACTTTCGTCCACAGACAGCCTTCAGCCCCACCGAGCAGTTATACCCATTTCATCCCACAGTCTCTTAGCTGAAAATTTAGAGACAAAGACCGAAATGAGAGACTGATTTTAAATATTGTTCTTATATGCATATAAAATGTCTACAATAGTATGTTTTGCATTAAGATGCATTTGATAGAGGATATAAAGTTTGATACTCAACTAATTTGTTAGAAAAAACAGAAACTTTAGGAAGAACAGGCTCAAAACAGAAAAGAAAATCAGGGACAATTGAGAGCTGACAGTATACACTTCAGACATCTGATCAGGATAAAAAATAATTGCCATGTAAAGTAATACAACTTTGATCTACACAAACTTACAAAGTAAAGTATTCCAAGTTGCTTCACACAAATCACATTAGTTATGCAAATTCAAAATAACGAACAAACAAGAGCAGTTTATTCGCTTTCCTCCTCAGACAGCCCCAGCAGCTATAGTTACATTGTTGTCTGTATAGATCTTAGATTTCCCACACTTATAATTATAATTAATTAATTAAATTAATAGGAGTCTGCATCCCCTGCAAGCTGTCCACTGCCCATATTTGGTTGCTTGGGTTAAAAAAAATCCTCACAGTTTCAATGGCTGCTGCTTTCAAAGCTACTAACCACGTTACCATTTGACATTTGCAGGCTTACTACTGTTTTTCCCTCCTGCAATTCAGGTATATCATGGGATGGAAAGGAGCAGAAAGCTCCCCAAATTGATTTGCTCAGGTACACACTGCACCTGCATCACCACCGTAGTGTACATGTAATTGTTGAAGGGAGTAGCTAGTAAACATGGATAGGGTGTGCAATTTGTTTATTAAAATAAAAGAGGAGCTGAATTTCTATACTTTAAAATGTAATTAAATAAATTAATGAAAGGCAGAAAGTTGCCCTAGCCATGTTTGCTTGCTTTTCTATTCTGTTAAGAAATGCACTTGTGTACCTGAGCTGTTTCTTACACATCAGCTTGTTTGTGCATTTAGTTTTCAATCCCACCTGCAGTTGTCAATGGACACATGCAGTTTGAACATTTTTATCTACTGACCACTGCCCCCCCCAAAAAAAAAAATACAATAAAATAAAGAGGACTGACCTGGTTTGTCAAGTGTGTATGATCAGTAAGAATGCATCTGCATATGGACAGGTGCTGGCATTTGAAAAAGAAAAAAAATCTCACTGGGCTTAATATGGCAGCATATATACTTACAGTCATCTCTTCAATGATGAACTGTCTGAAGAACTACTCTGTCTTGGTGGAATCACCAGAATAGGCAGGAAGTACGTTTCAACTTCTCTGTATTTATCTAGTTATGTTTTGTACAGCATTACTGCATCTTAAGCTGCAAATGAAACTCTCAGACTTCTTCCTGTAGGCAGGTGCAATTATAACATCAAAGCACCTAGTGTGATATGATAAGTGTCTAAAGTATTGTGGACTGCATGCAACATGGACATCAAAGAAAAGTCTTTTTCACTTTTACTTTAAAATAATATACTTACATGTTTTTAATGCATACAGCAGGCAGTTATTGTTTGACACTTTGACTACTCATTCATGTCTTATCTTTACATGTGATATTTATGTTTGTATCTAAATATATAAACAGCATGGACAGGCTGCTACAGATTATACACAGAAGATGTCCTTGTTTTAAAAACATAGACTGTTGCTGATGTCAACTAAATGAAGTACAGTCATCGGCCCATTCTTCTTATGCACAAATGGTAGACACTGCAAGTAAGAACAACAAATAGTCACAACATCATTTAATGTTTTTTTTTAAACTTCGACAGTGACATTTGTTATATTGTCTTTTCCACCACACCTCCGTTTGCTATTTACATGAAGAAAAATGTTCTGAAGTCTGCTTGGGGTTTACATGCAGAAATGCTAAACCTTCTGGGCTTTGTTGCATGTTTGGAAGCCACATACATGTCCTTTTACTGTATCTTTCTATATTGCCTTTCCATTTTCTCTTCCCAGTCTTTTCTAGGCTCTTTTGATTGATTCTGATTATTTTACATGCACTACGAATGATCCCTTTTAAACAGTAGCTTCTGCTCTAGACTCAACTAAAAACTCAGTGTAGAAAATTTAGTTCAAAATTACTGACCAGTAAGCTCAAGTTACATTATTTTTAAACACAATTATTAAATTATCACTTAAGACACAAGCTCATATATATTAACAGAGAAGAAAAGAAAAATCAAATTAACATTTTTTGTCATTTACATATACTAAACATAATATATATATATATATATATATATATATATATATATATATATATATATATATATATATATATATATATACATGATCATAGGAAGTTACTAGGGCCCTTACAAGCCGACCCAAGTTCTACCCTTATTTCCACGATCAGCATCTATTGCCCCTGTCCAAGATAGACACAGGTGGAACCCCCAGGGTGAATTTAATGTTACCCATCCAATCATCTCGGATTGTGTTTCAAGAGGGCCAAAGGGGGGGCTCTGTTTGACATGAAGTGGGAGTCTGCTCCAAAGATGTGGTAACCTATGAGAGGCAAATCTGTCCCTTCAGTAGGTTCTATTAATGTCAAATACCAGGTTATGGTCTTTAGAGCGAGTAACCCACGTGCCATTTGACTTATGGATATGTAGCATTTCCAATAAAGCAGGGTCAGAGATTGCCTTGCATGCAAGGCAGAAATCGCCTCTGAGTAACAGAAACAGAATAAAATGAGTGATTTCAGATGATCCACATAGGACAGATGCTGAAGTCCTTGAATTTTTTTTATCAGGAACTTTTGTGGTCTCTCCAGTTGCTGCAGATGCTTGGAAAGGTATATACCAAAAGGGTTGTTGTACTCAATTATTGGCCTGATGAGGGAAGAATACAGGGAGGTTATAACTTCTTTTATTCTGGAAGCAATGCCCTTCCTTATGAGATGAGCAATATAGAATGCCTTTCTTGCCCCTGTGGAGACATGGTGGTCAAAGGTAAGGTTGCTATCAACCTGTGTGCCCAGGTCTCTCACCACTGTGTGCATACTTAAGGTGCTGCTATTGACGTGGTAGTTAGCAGGAACATCGCTCTTACCGAAAGCGATGATAATACATTTTTTTGCATTGAGTTTAAGGCATTGACTTTGACACTGATAATTTGTTTGTGTAAGACCCTCTTGTAGGATGCTGACATAATTTGGAGATTCTATGACTGGTCCCAGTTTGCAGTTATCAGCAAACTTTATCAGCCACAGACCTTTAGATTTTACTTGCACTTTGGAGAAGTAGATTCCAATCAGTAGAGGTTCCAGGACTGATCCCTGTGGAACACCACTGGTTACAGATCTGCTGCTGGAGGTAGATTCCCCTATTTTGACTATATGGGTTCTATCAGTGAACCAGTTAGCAACCCATCTAATGATATAATGGTTGATACCTAGCTGGGTGAGTTTGCCAATGATGCCTGAGTGGGGATTAGTATTAAATGCCTTGGCTAAGTCAAGGTAGGCTGTATGCACAGATTTCCCCTCTTCCAGGGCCTTGCTGTCTTGAAGACGTCCACCAGGTTTAACAGGCATGATCTCCCTTTGACATCTCCAAACTGGGTAGGGTCAAATGTTTAGAGATCACCTATATCTTTGTTGATAAAATCCATGATGATTCGCTCCTTGGCATTGCAGATAAAGCTCATCTGGCTAATAAGTCTGTAGTTCCTGAGGTCAGTGGAAGCACCACCTTTGTGCAAGAGAATAACAGTGGCCATTTTCCATTCAGCTGAGATGAAGCTGGTGCTTAGAATATAACTGAAAAGAGTATCCAATGGTGTTGCTAATTATTGTTGGAGTCCATGGAGGACACAGCCTGGGATGTTATCAGGTCCCATAGTTGCTGTGTTTTTGGCTTTAGAGTGGGCGCTTACAACCTGCTGTTTAGAAATACAAGATATATATATATATATATATATATATATATATATATATATATATATATATATATGTGTGTGTGTGTGTGTGTGTGTGTTTATTAATATATGTATGTTTTATTTCTTTATAACAATTGTCATTCAGTCCAACATTACATAACTTGCTCAATTCTACCTTCCCTTAAGCCTTACTCCTCCTCCTGAATATTATTCTGCATGCATTGTTTTCACAAATTCAAGTTTGGTCTATATAATTTGCACCTTTTCTAAAGATACAATCTAGTCCTTCATCTCTTGCAATATTCAGTACTTCAAATACAGCTGGTTTAAATTTTGATTTCCATTTTCAAGTAATTGCTTTATTGGCCACCAATAGAATTAAACTTTGTAAGACTTACTATGTCTAGGTAACTCAGATCCTTTGTCCTAGATCAAAGAATACTTTCCTTAGTTACAGCTATTTGCTCCCAAATATTTCTGACAGAGTCCTCTGTAGATAATTTTTAAAAGCTAACTCATTACATTACCAAAAAACATGTTCCCATTTACCTCTTTCTTTCCCTTCACACCTCCAACATTTGCCATCTGCCTGAAGAAAAATTCCTTGAGGTCTGCTTGGGGTATAAAGATACCTATGCAAACACTTCTTAGCAAAAATTCTAAACTTTCTGGATTTTGTTACATACTTGGGAGACATACATGTGCCCTCACATAGACTCTTGTAAATTACTTTTTCAGTCTCTCTCCCACTAACCTTTTCTAACCTCCTCTGATTGATTCTTATAGTTATCATGCAATATTTTATATGTCCTACTAATTATCCTTGTTTAACAACAACTTTTGTTCCAGATTAGACTAAAAGCTCTACCAGAGCTTGTCTTTCACTTAGCATGCCTCTATCTCTTTCTGTCTGCTTATACTCTGTTATCAATCCCTGGTAGGGAAGGCAGACTCTAACCTACAGTCCAAATTCTATTTGACCTTAGTTCATTCTTTGACTTTTCCATCCCTAGTCATTTGCTCATAATATCTTGATTCCTTTGCTAATTTTCAAACCAATAATCAATGAACCAGTAGACTCCATTAGATTTCAAAATCTGTTGAATGCTTTTGGCTTTATTTTCAACAGACCTTTTCATTATATCTGACATCCCACTATCACAATCGTAAAAGCTTTAAATACTAAAATACTATTAATGGAAATAAAATTGTTCAGACTGGGGAAATGGAGTGTTAAGTGATATTTGCCAGTACACTTCCCTAGTTTCTAATTTGTTACTCTAACCTCCTCCATGCTGCAAAGGCCTTTCCAAGACAAATAATAATTTAGACAAGTTATGCCAAAGCAAGCTGTGTTAGAAAAGAGAATTGTTAGAGTCAGATCTACAAACACAGTATAGCTGCTCATAAACTGAACTTCTCAATTTTTTCTTTGTCTTACATAACAACATGGACTTGATTGGCACACAGCCAAATATACTACCCCAGTTGTAATACAACTGAGTTTACCTTACTTAAAATTTCTTTCTGGTAGTTCTGCACCCATACCTTGCAACCCCCCCCCCCAAAAACAATATGCATACATTCAGAACATGTTGCACATTTGCTCATTCCATTAACTCTATTCCTTTGCTGTTTTTTCCAATAAATCCAGTCCCGTCTTGTCTATTTTCTGTGCCCTTAGTTGCAGTCAACAATATTGGTAAAATGTCATTTATCCATTCCCATGTTGGCATTGTTCTTAGAGTACTATTTGCTGCTTTATAAATTTAATATTCTGTATGGTTGATTTTATTCTGCTTAAGGGTTTGCATCCAAAGTCGTACTCTCTCCTTATTTCTTGAACTCCCCACTATTTCATCATCATTCCTTTCCACTTTATTTTGCAATTTTTGCTTGTGTTATGTATACAAGCTTTAGCTGCCTAGCACCAAAGTATCATTTCAAATCAGGTAATCCTAAACCACCTTTATCTAAGAGGAGAACCAACTCATCCCACTTAGCTTTTGCCCACTTTCCCTCCTATATAAATTCCTTTAATTATTTATAAATTATAGTCAAAAACATCTCCTCTGGTTGAAAAAATATGCTTGACCTGTATATAAAACTAACAAAAAAATAAATAAATAAAAAATAAAGCAACTAGAAACATGTTCGCTGCTTGCATCTTACTATTCTACGTTCATAGTTAATAACTTTCAAGTAGTCAGTTTTGTGTTATTATCCTTTGTTTAGTCTCTTTCTGTATATATTTTTCTGCCATAAAAGAGTTATTTTTAATCCATATGTCTAAATACTTCATCTTATTATGTCCCCATAAATGTGGGTATATCCTTGACTTTAACAATTTATAACTCAGAATGGTATATGCTACCTCTCTTGCCACAAGAGTGTAGATCACAAGCCTTCCTAATGTAAGATAAATAGTCTGAAGCCTAAGTGCTTAAATCAGAACTAAGAGGCTTAAAATAATAGTTACAATGTAACTAACAAGCAGTAATAAATGCTGCAGATTAAATGCAGCTGAACACTTTAAGAATGTGCAGCAAATGTCTAAATAAATTAGGAATAATCACAAATACAATAAATGCAGTTGAATAAAATACAGTTATTTTTCTAGTAAGTGGGAAGGTATGAAACAGAAAATAATTACATTTTAAGAGACTAAGGGGGAGGAGGCTTCCCAGTTGATCTCTCAGTGCTCAGTAGAATGGCCTGATCAGATGAGACTAAGAGGAGAGTCCAAATTCAGATTTATAGTAGGGGTGGGCAACTCAAAAGCCACCGTGTTTAAAAGCACAATAGGAGTAGGAAAAATCAAATGTAGATCAGCAGTACTTAGGCAAAGAACAGCAAATCACATAGCGCTACAGCTAGAGATGCCACTAAATACTTGTAGTTAACTGAGGAATGCTATTTCTCAACTCCTCCTAATTAGCTGGAATTTATTCACTGTCTGCAAATAATTATTTTCTAACCTAGCCAAGACTTCTTAAAACTCCAAATAGAACACAAAATTAAAACAAAACAAAAAACAATATAAGAGTAACGATGAAAAATGAAAGTAGACAAACCTTTAAATGAATAGCTCCAATTCAAAATCACATGCAGATCAGGATCAACAATACTTAGGCAGAGAACAGCATGTCACGCAGCAAGACAGATAAAGATGCCACTAAATACTTATAGTTAACTGAGGAATGCTGTTTCTCAATGCATTGCACTAATTAGCTGGAGTTTAGTCACAATCTGCAAAATAATTCTTTTCTAACTGACCCTAGCCAAGACCTCCTAAAACTCCAAAAAGAACAAAAAACTAAAACAAAACAAAAGAAATATAAGAGTAAAGATAAAAAATGGAAATAACCAAACCTTAAATGAATAACTCCAGTCAAAAATGAAATGCTGACAGAGAGCAGCAATACTTAGGCAGAGAACATCAAGTCACATTCATTTGCTGACCGTAACAGTCCATCAAGAACAGACAAAGAAGATCCCATTTCATCAGAGGGCTTGGGAGAAATGTTCCAGCATAGTAAAATACAAGATTTTTTTAAATGCAAGAAAAGTATTCAGAATATATCATCAACATAAAACACAGAACACATCATTTAAGAAAAATATAGATATTGTGGAATTCAGTAAACTATTTTTTTTTAAGTTAGATTGGTGTTAAACTGAGGCTAAGAACAGTTTAGAGGTTTCATAGAGCTACACTTCTGAGCAGACGTGTGTGTTTGTGTGTGTGTGTGTGTGTGTGTGTGTGTGTGTGTGTGTGTGTGTGTGTGTGTGTGTGTATGTATATGTGTGTACATGTGTTTATGTATATATATATATATATATATATATATATATATATATATATATCGGTCCTTTCAGGATTACATCCATATTAACTCTGGCTGCATCCAGAATTTGCTTCTTGTTCAAAAAGTTCATCAGTTTAAAAATAGTATTTTGGGCTTTTTACGATATATTGTTTTTTGCACTAAAGATATATGTGCATTTCTATTGTTCAATGCTTTAATAAGGTTGTTTTGTAAATATTTAGCATATCTAGCCCCTCTTTGCTTCAAGCAGCCTCAGTAGCCAGATGTTATTTAGTCTTGACTTGCTTTCCAAGTTTTCCACTTCGGTCATTTGTGAGGTATTGCTAACTCACTATAGCCGGAGCATCCTGAATTTGAGTGGCCTTCATTGATAATGCTGATTCCATAAAGTTTATTTTCACTGCCGTATTCTGAAATTCTTCAGAGAATGTCTTTACAATGCCCTGGAATTCAGACAGGTCTGATTGAACCTTTGAGACTATATCTTTCAGTGTATCTGCTATTGTTAGATAATCAACTGATGTAACTTATTTTGAAGGTTAGATTCAACTACTCCTTTGATATTTGGACATTCACACTAGTACAGCTGACCACATTTCAGGGAATTATTACAACCATGACAGCTGGCTGACAAGCAAACTGATCCCATAGAAGCTTATATGGACTGTTAGATATTTGGCCAGTTCATGGTTCACTTAAGTCCTAGCTGTCTTGTGTGCTATGAGCTTTCCACTTGGTAGGTGTGACTTGCCTTTATACTGATAAAATTTACTGTGATTAGTCACATCTTAGTTAAGATGTAAATAATCATAGGAAAACTATCTAAAAGTACATTTATCAATCCTTAATTCACTGCCTGAGATAGAGATTCTGCCTCATACCACTATCTCTGTACATACTGTAGAACAGAGTGTGTGTTGTGACTTTAAGAAGCATTTCAAAGTGAGGGCACGTGCATATAAATAGAGAGCATGTCCAAGCAGCAGTGCCATTTTGAGTGAACAGCCAGAGTGTTAACATGTATAAGTACAGTACAGTGGTCTGTCTGTTCATAAGTTTATTTAAGTTTAAGTTACTAAGCCTCAGTCCTGATGTGTTTGTATGTAATAAAGCTGTTTGAACCAAACTCAAAACTGTTTGTCTGTTTTTTCCTGACTGGATGAGAAACATGGTGCCAGAAGCGGGATATCTGAATGACGTGGTGTTAGAAGTAGCATACCTGAATGACATGGCACCAGGAGTGGCGTATATGAATGACACAAGTGTTAGAAGTTTCATCCTAACCTGCTTAAATGATTGAAAGAGGTCAGAAATTAATTTCAGGTAATAAAAACTTGCATAAATGATTTATTTAGTAAAGAAAATAATATGAAGTATTCACAAAGCACAAAATGCATTATTAATCAAACGGAAAGCACAAAATGTATTACTGATTAAGCAAAGCATTCAAAACCACAATATTTGATAACATTATTCAAAATACATATGAGAGTGTTCAGAACTACTGTGATTAGCATAACAAGCATGTTAAAAGTAAAATGAGCACAAGAAAAGTATAATGCGCATGATAAAAGTCAAACGGGCATAATGAGTACAATAAAAGGCCAAAATGAGCATGGAAAAGCAAAGCGGCTGCAATTTTTAGCAAACAACCATTTTTTTATATGAGCTACTATTTTGCATTGACTAAAGCTATTCAAAGTATAACTAGAGTTGTTTGAAGTATCTCAGAGTGTGCAAAGTGTTTGCAGTGTGTGCTTTATTACAGTACAATTATTTCAAAGAGTTTACTGTGTGCAAAGTGCAGTCAGAATGTAGTTATTTTGAGACATTTCTTGTGCTGTGTACAATTCATTTGCAAAGTACAGTCATTTCAAAGTGTTTCTTACACTGTATAGAGTTATTTCACAAAATACAGTTATTGCGAGATGTTTCTTTTCATTCAAAAAGTGAAGTCATTTTAAAGTGTTTCTTATACTAAAGTGTGATTTTGCAAAGTACTGTGATTTCAAAGTGTTCTTGTGTTATGGAAACTTATTTCGCAAAATGCAGTTATTTTGAAGAGTCTATTGTGCTGTTGAGCATAATTACTAGTTTCTGGCATAAATTTCTGATGTATATGTGTGTATGTTCATACATAACTCTAAGGGTCTTTATTACTGTGTGTTGGCATGGCAGAGGCATTTCACAGACCTGTTCCACTTGTGTTTGATCGTAATATTGCAGAGAATTGGAGAGTATTTGAGCAGGAATACAATATTTTCATGCAGCCAGTTTTTTCTGATAAAGATGCACATACAAGGGCATTTATTCTGCTTAATCTAGCGGGGTCAGAAGCTATTGAAAGAAGCCATTCATTTGTGTATTCACCAGCAGTATATGCAGGAAAAGGAGGAAAAACAAAATATTGTTGTACAAGCTGAATCAAGGGAGGACCCTGAGTGCTTGAAATGTAAATTTAGACAAATGTGTAACCCCCGAGTCAAATGTTACATTGGAGAGGCACTTATTTTATACAAGAGAAAAAAAACAGGAGAAACTTTTGCAGCTTACATTACTGACTTGAGCAACAAAGCTAAAACGTGCAGATTTGGTGATCTGAAAGATGAGTTGATAAAGAATAGGCTTGTGCATGGTGTTAATAATGCGGCAGTGAGAAAGATTTTGCTTTGATTCAGTGATTTAATGTTGAGCAAAGCCGTAGAGATTTATCAAATACACAAGCTTACTGAAAGGCACACAGATATGCTTGCAGGTAATAAGAGCACGGTTTCAGCAGCCTCTAGAGAAAACATAGACAGCATGCAGCATGTGGCTAAGAGAAACAGGCCTAAGCACATGGCAGCTGCAGCCCCTGTGGGATTTTCAGGTAGAACCTCTACCTTTACAGCAAGTTCTAAGACTAGATCAGTAAAACGGACATGCTCAGTGCAGCATAAGGGTGAGTTAGCAAAACCCAGGTTAAGTCTCATTGTTAACTGTCATAATTGTGGTGTCAATCATGAGTCCAAAAGAGAAAAGTGCTTAGCATTTGGTCAGCAATGCCACAAGTGTAAAAAATGGCACCACTTTCAAAAGCTTTGTAACAGCAAACCTCATTAATTTATTAAGAAACGTCATTCAAAAAAGCAATCTGATCAAATAGAAAGCTGCAGTTATACTTTCAATGTAGATGGTGTATCAGTGGTTGGTGAAAACGTTAATACAGTAGATTTGTTGGCAAAAAACGAAGTGCTTTGTACTGTCCTGATTAATGGTAAACCCACAGAGCTCAAAGTGGACACTGGTTCATAGTGCATTGTTATGTTAGCAGAAACATTTGCTAGAGTAAGAGCTGGTGAACAACTCTGGCCATTTGTGTGAAGCTTGTTATTTATGGAGGTGAAGAGATTCAAACTGAAGACTTAGTAGTGCTTTCATGCTAATCAGCAGGGAACAGTTACAGCTTGCAGTTTTATGGAGTCAAAAGACCTGTACAGTCATTATTAGGTCTCAGGGACAGTTTAAAAATGAAACTGGTTTCTTTTACCAAAGAAGTCCATCATGTAAGCACATATCCTAATTTCAGTTTCACCTATGCTATTTTCACAGAGCATGCTGATATTTTCGAAGACAAGTTAGGTAAACTTCCAGTACTCCATGAAATTAGATCCATAGGTCAGTCCAGTGGTCAGACCAGCGAGAAGAGTTCCGATAACTTTTGGCAATTGTGTTCGCATGAGCAAAGTTCCATGATTACATTTATGGCCGAGCTATCCAGATTGAGACTAATCATCAACTTCTAGTCACTATTTTAAAGAAGCCTATGCATACAGCTCCACAAAGATTACAAACAATGATGGTTGGATTACAAAAGTACAACTTCAAAATGATCTATACAAAAGGCAAACTTCTTTATCTGGCTGATACCTTATCCAGATTGAACCAAACAAACCAAACCAGCACTATGGTGAACCGCACAGGAGAATAGACAGGTCTGTATTATAGCCTTGACCATACAGAATGTCGACAACCTCTTCATTGACACATATCTGTCAAACAGCCACATCAGCAAATGCCCACATCATCGATTTCTTTCCAAGGGGAAAGAAATTAGTAGGCCAAACACACACGACACAATACAACAAACAATATAAAGTTGGGTGCTGTGCCACACTCCCCTAACTAAATATACTAACTCTGAGATTGCACTGCAGTGAGGAAAAGGGCAGATGTAAGATAACGGCCAACCGATTTCTTTCCCTTGGAAAGAAATCGATGATGTGGCCATTCGCTGAAGTGACCATTCAACACATATGTGTAGATGAAGAGGTTATCAACATTCTTAACGGTCAAGGTTATAATATAGACCCGAATAGACAATGTATTAAAAAAAAAAATATATATATATATATATATATATATATATATATATATATATATATATATCAATAATAATTTGAGATGACTGAAGATGATATTAGTTTCCTTAGCAAAGGATTACAGTTTGTACCTAGTGATAGTGACACTATGGTGAATGCTATTACGGCTTTGAAGTTATTTGTGAGGAATGCTAGTTTGACAATGATTTATAAGGATCCTCAGGTAACTTCAACACAGGTATGTAAAAATCTAGTTTAATAAAAGCGAACAATGGTAGCAGCAGAGGAACAAACAAACTGGTTTAGTGTAAAGCAATTTATTCAATGCTTTCGTCCATAAGACTTCATCAGAAATACAAATCTTCCTTTCTATTCATATCCTTAAATAATAAAACCAACCTCCTTAACTATAATTAAGTAATTAACCAATGATGTAATAATGCAATGATGCAATTATATTCACAATAAATTAAAACCAAACTTCATTACCTCACTTTAAATCCATAAACCATTATACTTTAAATAGAAATTAATCTGCCAATAAAATGCAATACATACATTTTAAATAACCAGTTTTCTTTTAGTCAAAAAACACTTTATGTTTACCATATAATTTAATTGAGGCTATCTACCCCCAGCCACAATTGCCACAATGTTTCATTTCTTTCTACTTTATTTTTAATATTCCCTCCTCTCACATCTTGTTTCACATGTTCTAACACAGAAAATTTTTATTTTTTGCATGAATTACAGGTGACAGAGTGTCTAAAAATAACGTTATTATCTTTTGTTTTAATAGTATAATAATGCTCTTTAATATGCTTATTTAGACATCTTGTAGTCATACCTATATAAAAAGCAGAACACCTAGAACATAGAGCAGTATATACTATATTACTAGTGAGACAATTAAATCTACCAGGGATACTAATAGTATGATGTAAATGGTCTAAACTGACATAGGGACCTTCGTGTATATATCTACAAGTGTTACACCTATAATACTTGTACGTTCCTTTAGGTTTAAAACAAATCTAGTTTGTTCATTCCTGTTAACTGTCCAACAATAAATGCCTTTTCTGAGATGTGTTAACGTGATATCTGTGAACTGTATGCTAGTAAGGATGGCTATAAATATTATAATTTGACATTGGATGAACATGAGGCACTAAAAAAACTGGGCAGCAACACTGAGATATTTATTAAACAAGTAGACAAGAGAGATGCTATTGTCATTCTTAATACCAATGATTATGTATGGCTCATGAATGATTTATTGGGGTCTGTATTATGACATCGAAATGTCAAAAGAACGAATGCTCTTACATTGACACAAAATAACCGAAGCTACTAAATCTTGAATGGCCAGATCAGCGATTTTTTTCCCTAGGTAAAAAAAATGGCTGGGCCATTGTTGGGACTTTGCAGTTTTCTCCACTGTAGTGTGATCTCGGAGTTGGTATATTTAAGTAGGGGAGTAGATTTGTTTTTTTTTTTTTGGAGGACCAGTGATTTTTTTTCCCTGGGTTATGTCTGAATTGGCTAATATTGTAGACATAGATCCTCTTATAAAAGATGTCAAAATCTTAAACAATTATTATGCCATATGATTTACCAAGCAAAGTTAGTAGAAATACAATAAGAACTGGGACAGTCCCATGCTATAATTGTACATGTTGTAATGTCATTAATGGAAATTGTGAGTTTAAACATCTTATAACTGATAAGAAGTATATATTCAAATGTCATGCCACTTGTAACACCTCAAACATTGTTTATTTAGTAACTTGTACTGAATGTCCTACCTTTTATGTTGGTAAGAGTACTAGAAAACTAAAAGAGAGAATCATAGAATATAAGTAATAAGCACACACCAGTGAACACAAAAATAAAAAAATAGCCAAATAAACAGCTATTTTTTATTTTTGTGTTCACTGGTATGTGGTTATTGCTTCACAGTGTTCTTTGTGTGGTTATCGTTGTGTGGCAAATCATAGAACATAAGTATGAAATAAGAAGAATTTCTGAGTAATGTGCTGCCAAACATGATGGAGAAGGGCATGACTCATAGTTTCCTATTTAGAGTTATAGATATACATTATAAGCACAAGAGGGGTGGTGATCTGAATAACTCTTTAGAACTATGAGAGTATGAATGGATAATACTCATGGATACTGATCAAAGTCCTGGTTTAAATACAACAGTTAGCAAATGATTCTGAAATAATAGTGATATACTTAAGCTTTTTTATATGTTAAATGTGACTTAAATATCGATGTGTTTATATTATGAATATCTTGTGAATTAATATGGTTTTAGTGTTATCTAAATTTTATTAAGTTTTTTTATGAAGTTTTATTTGAATCTATTTTCTTTAATTGATTGGGGAATTTGATTGGGCTGTGTCAAAATGAAGTATGTATTTAATTGATGTGCTTATTACTAGTTTATGCACACTAAAAAAGGGTTATGACCCAAAAGCTTTGTGGATTGTTGGAATAAACTGCAGATTTTTTTATCTTCAACTGCTCTGTATGTCTGCTTTGTGGACCTTATGCAGATTGCCAAGAAATACTATAGAAAAGCTTGATGCTGAGAATTTTGACTTCAGTGTCATGGAGGTGTGTAATTTTTCTACCCACAAGACTTGATGAGCTAAGAGATCATATAAAGACTGATCCAATTTTGCAAAAGCTCAACCACTTCATCAATGTTGGATGGCCGTCAAATCAATCTTGTATACCAACAGAAGTGCAACCTTATTTTCCTTACAGAGATGAGACATGGATGGAAGATGGTATCATTTTCAAAGGTCCCAAGGTTGTCATTCCTACTTCCTTACAACATGAGTACATCCAAATTTTGCATTGTGGCCACTCAGGTTCCAAAGCTACCAAAAGAATGGCGAGAAGATTAGTATTTTGGCCTTTTCTGTCAAAAGATATCGACAAAGTACTTTCATCTTGTTAGTATGCAATAGTACTAAATGGCATTTGCAAAAAAAAAGCAACTTCAGCTAAGCCAGATTTCTGAGCTATCTTGGTCAACAGTAGCCACTATTTGAATATTTGACATGAATAGTCAACATTACTTAGTGTTGGTAGACTCTTATTTGAATTGGTTTGAGATTGATCTGCTACCTAGCCTAATGTCCAGTACTGTCATTACTAAGTTGAAACATCATTTCTCAGTCCATGGTAGTCCACACAAAGTTATTTCTGACAACAGTGCCCAGTTTACCAGTCAGCTATTTCAGAGGTTTGCAAAAGAGTGGGATGTTATCCATGTTACCAGTAGTCCTGAGTACCCACAGTCAAACGGCCTAGCTGAACATGCAGTACAAAGTGCAAAGCAATTACTAGAGAGGTCAAAGTGTGACAATACTGATGTCATCTTGAATTTGCTTAATCTCAGAAATATACCCCATGACAATTTACTTGGCTCACCTGTTAAGAGACTTCTGTCTAGGCAAACCAGAACAACCTTGTCTATCAGTTCCAGTTTGTTGGTGCCTAATGCTAAAAACGCCAGAGCAATCAAAGCCCAACTATTAAAAAAGTGTTCATTTCAGAAGTTCAACTATGATAAAATGAGCAGATTTCTTCACTGAAAGAGGGCGAGATAGTGAGGATGCAAACTGCGAAAGGTTTTGATCTAATTGGTCAAGTGAGAGGTGTGTCTGCCAATCCAAGATCTTACTTAGTAGAATCTAAGGGTATAGAATACAGAAGAAATCACAGGCATCTTCTTCGGGTGTCTGAATCAATATTGCAGCATTGTACCTGTGATACAGACTCTAGATCTCATAGCAATCCAGATAACGTTTCTGTTGAAGGACATGTCTCAGTACCTATTCCCATTCCTGATAATGTCCCAGATGTCCCTGAAGTTGAATATTCATTAAAGACTGTAGTAAGAATCTTTGTGTTCAACATCTTTGTATTATGTATTGTAAGGGTTAAAATGTGAAACTGCATTGCGTGCAAAGAAATAAGCTAAAATAAGTTGTTTTTCTTGTAAAGGATTTGCTGACCAAAGAGGAATGCACAGATGATACCTTGATCCAGGCACAAGCTTATCTTGTGCCTGACCTCTGACCATCTAAGGCTCCAGGATGTGAATTTATAGCCTTGAGTGAAATTCCTTGTCTAGTAACCAGCCACTGTGTATGTGCAGGAAAGGGTATAAAAACCCATGTGAAGTGTACAGAATTTAGACTGCTGACATACCATGTACTTTGTAGCATGTCTCTATGCATGTAAAATAAACCTTTTTGCTTATTTTTATCTGCGTGATTCTTCCAGTATATGTTAAGAGTATTAAAATCTTTTGACATTTCTGGTGCCCAAGACCGTGGGGCCACCTCTTCACGGTACAAATCGCATAAGAGGGACTGAAAAACCTGTACAGGAAAGGGAGAACGAATCTCGGGCTCCCTTGAATGGAAAGACCTCCGACAAAGAAGTCGTAAGTAGAGGCCAGTCACTCTTAGATTCGATCCGTGGGACGGTGACTAACGGGAAAGAACCGCAGAAAGGTAAGCGTAACATTTTTTTTCTTTCTTTTTGTATTGTTCTCTTTTTAAAAAGAACAAAGGGACTTGTCATAAAGGAATTTCTTTTGTTTAAATTTTACAAAAGACCGGTAGAGATCTCAGGAAAAGGAAACATTTTTTCTTTTAAATAAGAAAAATGGGAAACAGTTTTTCTTTTAAATAAGAAAAATGGGAATAGGAAGCAGTTGTTGTGCTAGTAAGGGCTGCTTAAATAAAAGGACTGAAGATGAGGAATATATGTTTAAATTAGATCCAAGAAAAAAAAAAAAAAAAAAAACTTAAAATACATAAAAAATGAAAGACAAATTATGGATTTAGTGGTAACTTAAATAGATCAGAATGTCAAAATTTCAGGAGAGATCATGAGGGACGAGGAGGCAAAGTTAAAAATCCAGTAAAGGTGGGATTCCCTCAAGCACAGAAATGGTTAAAAGAAGCTAATAAGAGGCATAGGGAACAATTTTCGAATAAGGAAAGTGGTGGCTCGAGTGCAAAAAGGTGCATTTTTTGTCCATAAAGAAGATGACGTACCAACTGCATCAGGAATCTTGGCTAAGCGTATGAAAATCCAGGATGAAATGTTGCAGGGAGGGCAAGGGGATTTACATTACTGGTATAGTAATGATCTTATTAAAACAGGACCACAAAGTGTGGCCAATGAGTTAACTAACCTAGCTTTGAGCAAATATAGTACAGCTATTCAGTTACCAGAGGCTGCCAAACAACTACACTGTACAATGTATTACAGGAAAAATGTGGGACCTGATCCCAGGTATGAGGAACAATTTTTTAAACATAAGGTGACCAGGATCCTATTACAAAGTCTTTTTTGGGACAGGGCAGGGAACTCCGCAGTTACTTGTAGTCTCACAAGAGATGTGCAACAGCTTTTTCAAAATGCCTCAATCCCACATGTATCTGTGACTAGGGAAGAACAAACGGCATGGTATATAGTTGAAAAAAAAAAAGGTTACCGAGTGGTCAAAAATGATGCAGGGACAGCTGGCAGGTAAGGGGGTTCAGGTACAGAAGTTAAATTGGGTAACTCAAGCCAGACCAACGGTACATCTTTGAGAAGATCGGTTAACACCAACAGGAGGCATGCCATCCTGACTATGCTTTCTGACCCCACAAAAAGAATTAAAACTACAGTCAGTACCAAAATCCTTATGGTCCCTAGGACAGCATGACATTGGGCTAATGAAAACAGCAGGACAGGTTAAAATAACTCCAAAATCCGATTTTAGACCTCATAAGCGTCAGTATCCATTAAGTAAAAAGGCAGAAGAAGGCATTTTTCCAGTGATCACGGCTCTACTGAGAGCTGGGGTTTTAATTCCATGTACAGATTCACTGTGTAACACACCCTTGTTCCCAGTAAGGAAACCGGATGGGACATGGAGAATGGTACAGGATCTGCAGGCTGTAAATGCTGCTGTAGTGCCAAGGGCTCCTATGGTCCCAGATCCATCTGTTTTATTAAATGATATCCTTCCCATGGATAAGTATTTTTCTGTTATTGACATTAGTAACGCATTCTTTTCTATTCCCCTACAGGAAGATAGTAGGTTTTGGTTCGCTTTTACGTTTATGAGCAAGCAGTACACATACACACGACTGCCGCAGGGATATTGTGAAAGCCCTACAATCTTTTCGCAAGAAATGTCGACAAACCTGGCACAGTTTCAACCAGAGCATGGCTGTCATCTACTATTGTACGTGGACGACATCTTACTGGCTGCACCCACAGAGGCTGTCTGTGAGTCCGAAACTATTCGGTTATTGCATTTTTTGGCGAAAGAGGGACACAAGGTAAATAAATCTAAATTACAATTTTGTAAAACTGAAGTACGATATCTAGGCTATACCATTTCAATTGCTGGTAGACAACTAGATAACTGTAGAAAAGAAGCCATTTTACAGGCACCAATGCCCAGCACAAAAAAAAGAAATGTCATTTTTAGGAATAACACATTTTTGTCGTAGTTGGATTCCCAAATATGCAGAGGAAGTAAGTCCACTTTCGGAACTTATTTTCGCACTTCCCATGGCAGCACATGACACTGTGAACAAACGGTAGTCGCAGCCGCACAGGCTGTGCAAGCGTCTGCAACCCTAGTTTTGTTTCATGATCTTACCTTATGAGTACCGCACTCTGTCGCGGTAATACTACTACAGGATAAAGTTACCTTTCTCTCTCCTAGCAGACACTTATCCTGCATGACAACGTTACTATCACAACCACACATGACCATTGAGCGATGCACCACTCTTAATCCAGCCACGCTGTTACCTACAGCTGACGATGGTGCCCCTCACGTGTGTTTAGATTTGATACACTCTAATGTCTTACCAAGACCAAATCTTAAGGACCAACCTTTGGCAAATTCAGATTGGACCCTGTTTGTAGATGGGTCAGCATGTAAAAATGAGGCAGGCATTACACAACTGGGTTATGCAGTCACAACTGAGACTACGGTACTAGAGGCAAGACCCCTCCCCAGGAACCTGTCCGCGCAAGCGGCCGAATTGATTGCTTTGTCCAGAGCATGCACCACCTCCAAGGATAAGGCAGTTACTATCTACACAGATAGTCAGTATGCTTTTTCCACGGTCCATGTCTTTGCACAGCAATGGAAAAATAGGGGAATGGTTATGGCCTCAGGAAAGGAAATAACCCACAAGGATTTAATCCTTAGCCTCTTACAAGCTGTCCAACTGCCACGGGGACTGGCCATCTGCAAGTGCGCAGCGCACATGAATGCCAAGGATCCAGTACTACTTGGAAATGCACTGACCAACAAAGCTGCAAAAAGTGTAGCCTTAACCTCTACTTTTGCACTTGAGACCACACAGAAGGAACTTCATCCTACAGATAAATTTGATTTACAAACTTTACAGGTAATGCAGGAACTTACTACAGTTCAGGAAAAACAGCGATGAATTAAATATGGGGCTATTCAAAAGCAGGGAGTTTTTGTAGGTCCAGATGATAAGTATGTCTTGCCAACAAACCTTTTTAGGTATGCCTCATTAGTGACGCATGGCCCATTGCATCTGGGCCCTGCTGCTATGGTTCAAATGATCCAGCAAATTTTCTGGACCAAGGGCTTTATAGCATACGCTAAACAATTTTGTTTATCGTGCCTGCTTTGTGCACGATACCATGGTGGTGTGGTGCGGATCACCCCAGCAGCTTTTCCGCTGCCTCCATATCCATTTCACACAATCTGCATGAATTTTATTGAACTAACTTCTGTTCCACAGAAGCGATTTGTGTTAGTTATTATTGACGCTTTTACAAGATGGGTTGAAGCTTTTCCGGTAGCACACCCAGATGCACTGTCGGTAGCCAAGGCCCTTACAAATAACATTATCCCTCATTTTGGGCTACCTACATGCATCTATTCTGATAATGGCACACATTTTGTAAACCAAGTTATTCAAAAGCTGGCCGCCGTTTTTCAGATCGAGTTAAAATATCATTGTGCCTACCACCCACAGTCAGCAGGGTTGGTTGAATGCCATAATGGCATTCTCAAAGGCAAGTTACGTAAACTCATGGCCGAGACACATCAGTCTTGGATAAACTGCTTACCTCTGGCACTCCTGTCCATGCGTACCACTCCCACCTCAAAAGGGGTCACACCATTTGAACTATTATACGGGAGACCTTATTACGTCCCGCAGTGGCAAAATCTTTTGCCTGCGGAACGTGAGGGGGGGTGAAGAGATAGCAGATTACATGAGGAAATTGCTGACCAAAACTAACACTTCTTTAACGAATGATTGCTTTTCAGATCAGAAGAACAACAGGATCCTGGAAGTGGAACCGGGTAATTGGGTCTGGATTAAAATTGTCAAGAGGAAAAACTGGGTTCCCCCCAAGTGGGAAGGTCCATACCAGGTTTTGATAGCAACACCTACAGCAGTCCGAATAAAAAAAAAAAAAAGAACATCGTGGATCCATCTGACACACTGTAAACTGGTAAAACAGTTTGAACTGGACAAAAACTTGAGTTCCCCTGAGGAACACTGATTAGTAGTAATCTTGTTTTGTATGAATATCTGACTATTGTAGCAATGCAGATAAATACCGGAAGGGAGTAACCTTTCCCACAAAAGCATTCCAAACTAATTTTGTTGTTAATAAGTGTGATTGTTACTTTTCTGTTTTGGCCGTTTTTATTTTTCAAACAAGACTAGCCAAGTAAAGAGAGATGATGCATATGCTCTATCTTTTAATGTTTCAAATTGTTGGATATGCACGGCTATCCCTACTGTACATGGTGGTCTAATGTTAGGTACAGTCCCTTTGGGGGCAAATGATACATGGACTAATTTACTATTTGAAACTTCAAATGTAGCCTTAAAGGACAAAATAGCATTACCCCTCATGGGTCGCCAGAATGGAACTGTAAGGTTGGATGGAGTCAGTGTAATGTAACCATAATTCATAACTGTACAATAGATGGGCACTGTGCAACGAGTTTCAAGCCTATAAGAGTGCTTGTTGATAGTACAGGGCTTATTAATGGCACAAGTTCTTTGAAAAAATGTTATCTGTGTATGACCTTTTGTTTAAAGGGCTGCAAGACAAAGGAAATCACTCTGTTCCAGTCAATATTACACTTAAAGTAAATGATTGTTATTTTATCTGTGGTAGAAAAGCATACAAATGGTTACCAAGGAATTGGTCAGGCAGTTGCTTTTTGGGTTATTTAGCACCAGCTATAAGACATACATTTTCTCTTCCCCAAGGTAAAATACGAAATGTACGTGCTGTTAATAAACCTGTTAATCTCGTAGGTAACGTTGATGCATCCTGGATCTATCAACACGATTTGGCCCATAGTAGCAGCAAGGGGCTATCACACATGGACTTGGGCGATGATGTTATTTCCTGGGCTGGTATTATTCCAGCTTATGGGACAGTAAAATCCATTTGGGAGCTCAGAAAACTGTCAAAACTGTTAAAAACCCTGAGCAATGCAACTTTTTCTGCACTAGAATTGGTGACGGATGAGTTAACTGCAATGAGGACTGTAGCATTGCAGAATCGTATGGCACTCGATTTCACTCTAGCGGCGAAAGGAAGTACTTGCGAGTGTTGTCTGTTCATTACAGACAACGAATATGACATTAACAGCCATCTGGAAATCCTACAACAAGTTTCTAAACTTACAAAACCAGGACAAAATCCATTAACTGACTTTTTCCAAAATTGGTTTGGAAATTGGGGAACAGTACTTATGAATGTCTTAATTGCTATATGTGTTGGTGCCATTATATTCCTACTGTTGGGTTGTTGCTGCATTCCTTGCATCCGAATGATAATATCAAATGTATTGTCTGCCAATGCAACTAAAGCTTATTATTCTGAATATACAGAACACGAGTCATGCGAAAAACTGCATTAATAAAATGTATTACTGATGATACAAAGTGTTGTTAGGGGGGAAATGTAGTAAGAATCTTTGTGTTCAACATCTTTGTATCATGTATAGTAAGGGTTAAAATGTGAAACTGCATTGCGTGCAAAGAAATAAGCTAAAATAAGTTGTTTTTCTTGTAAAGGATTTGCTGACCAAAGAGGAATGCACAGAGGATACCTTGATCCAGGCAGAAGCTTATCTTGTGCCTGACCTCTGACCATCTAAGGCTCCAGGATGTGAATTTATAGCCTTGAGTGAAATTCCTTGTCTAGTAACCAGCCACTGTGTACGTGCAGGAAAGGGTATAAAAACCCATGTGAAGTGTACAGAATTTAGACTGTTGACATACCATGTACTTTGTAGCATGTCTCCATGCATGTAAAATAAACCTTTTTGCTTATTTTTATCTGCGTGATTCTTCCAGTATATCTTAAGAGTATTAAAATCTTTTGACAAAGACAGTCCTTGTTGCTTAACTCGTCCTAATTTTTATGTCACATGATCAGGTCATATTTCCAGACCTAGTGTAAAATACACAGTAACCTGGGCATGACTGTTTCCTTTATAATTAGTTCTGTATAATTGCATGTCAAAGATTATTTCTGTACAATTGCATGTCAGTAATTGTCATTATTACTGTGCATGACCTATTTCACAAAGAGGAAGGATGTAAAACAGAGGGTGTGTTGTGACTTTAAGAAGCATTTCAAAGTGAGGGCACGTGTGTATAAACAGAGAGCATGTGCAGGCAGCAGTGCCATTTTGAGTGAACAACCAGAGTGTTAACATGTATGAGTGCAGTATTCAGTCTGTTTATAAGTTTATTTAAATTTAAGTTACTAAGCCTCAATCCTGATGTGTTTGTATGTAATAAAGCTGTTTGAACTGAACCCACAACTGTTCGTCTGTTTTATCCTGACTGGACTAGCGATACATACTGACTCTGAGTTTGCATGAACTTGTGGGGAAAAAAGGAAATTCTGTAAAACAAAAATGAAACTCACATTTCTCCTATTCTCTGACTCTTATGATGAAAAATTACAGCACATTGTCTCCAATAAATGAAGCCCCAACATAGTAAAATGCCAGCAATATAAACATCTGATTTTCCATCTGCAGTATTTTGTGGCACAATAAAAAGTTACACGATCAACACTAGTGCTGCCTAAAGATATGAAGATAATTGCATATCATTCCATCCACATGCTATGTCTGCCATGTAACATTAGTAATGTTCTTGATAAACAAGCCTAAGGCAGTTTAGTACAGTTAAAGTTATCACATTATTTGAGCCAGCTCTACTGCATTGTGGGATAAGGCCTTTACTATGGTGCAGGTGATCCAAGGAGCTGGCCATTAAGGATGGGAGTGAGCAGCTGATGACAGCTTGTCCAACCTGAGGGGAGGGAGGTGACTGACTCACCACATGGGTGACACCTAGCAAGAGCCCTAGGTGTTACTTCCAGTGGAGTCCAAACTTACCGAGTCTGAACTGTCTGAGTTAATTTGCAGTCATAAAGTTGAGGGGAAATTCAGAGTGCAGAAGCATGCTTCCTCTTAGAAAATGGCAATAGTGCAGCTCAGAAGGTCTGTCGGGGGGAGTGCTGTCTGGGAGAGAAGCTAGGCCTGTCCACAGAGCCGGCAAACTGGCCAGCTCCCCATCACCTGACTCTCACCGGGGAACAGAATGTAGACTGGGATTTCCAGGCAGGTACAAATGTGCCATAGGCACTTGTCTAGCCTAGGAATGCCAGGCACCTGCATCTCACAAATGAGTGGGTTGATTGAGTAAAAGTAGTTGATCCACCAGGTGAGCTCTTGGGGAAGCAAAACAACAACAACAAAAAAATCACATTGTTACGTTGCAACAAGCCCCAGAAAAACAACTTACATCAAGTTGCTATCTTGAATCCAGTAAGTTGAATGTCTTTTTTCACTTCATACTGAACAGAAACTATAATAATTACTGTATGTTAAAAATTAAACAAATGTCAGTTTTTTAGAAACTGTGCAAGTAAAGCCTAAAGCCAGTTTGCCTGTTGTGGTGTGACATTTCATATGATGCTATGTAATTTTAAATATAAATTGCTTATCATTTTAAATATTTAAAGCTATGAAAGCTGTATATTTTCATAATATACAATGCTGAATATCTTCACAGATGTATGAAGTAAACATAAACTGACACAGTTTTGTTCATTACAATGCTGCACTTGAATGGTCCATGCTCTTTTTTTTTGAAAGTTCATTTTCTAGCTATTAACAAAATATGTGAAACTTCTGTCTTTATATCTAATCCTGTAAACAAACATGTTTTAATAACTGTATGTGGTACAAATTAAATATCAAGTTTTCCTTCAGCCACTCAAGATTACTTTGTTCATATTTTATTATCTTGACCTGATAATTTGTTTGCTCCATGATGCAGAGATGCTTTTAGAACTGCTATTTGTTATATCATTCTTGGTGGCGCAGACTCACACTGAGCAGCACTGGCACCTCACAGCAAGAGGAAGAGGAACTCAGGTTAATTTCATAGGTGGGTGCCTTCTATGAGGATTCTGCATGTCCTTTCTTGTTTATGTGAGCTTTCTTTGGGTACTTCACAACCCAAAGACATATAGAAGGAGGACTGGTGACTAAACCTTTTGTGTGCGTGCATGTTTCTTGCATGTTTACGTGCATCTGTGTGTGTATGTGTGGGCTGTGTGTGTGATACAGAAGAAAGGCCTGTCAATCTACCTATGTCCCTTACGTGCCTAGTAAATGCTGTGAATTGCGGTGGTTGTTCATGGGGATCACTGTAGGAATCAGAGACAGCCTGACAGCATCTAATGGACAGATATTACTTTTGATCTTAAATCATGGTGTCTCAGAGAAAAGTGATTTTTCTATTATTTTTTTCTGCTTATTGCTTTTTATCTGCATTGTTGGAAGTTTATAGTAAGAATAATAAAGAAAGGTGTATGTAGGGGAAGAAGCACCCTACAAGAGCATGCAGAGGGCTTGCCTCCTACAAAAACATTCTGGTGTGCTTTCATCCAGTTAATCTTTAAGGGTTTATACAGCTTGTGAAATAGTTTCATGCTCTGAGGGATGAGCAGATGTGCTTTCAAGGCCTGAGAATTAGGAAGACTAATCGGACATACCTCTCAACTGTCTAAATTATTGCAGAATGTCCAGATTTTTGCCTCTTATTTTTAGTCTGTTCCTCATAAAATATGTGGTTTTCTAGATTTTTGTGGCAAATCAGTGAGGGCTGAATTCACTATATAATGACAAGCATTTGAGTTTCATACTTCATATCCTTCACAAAAATGCATGATAACATACAACCTTTTATTCTAGCAAGTTTTCTAAGTTTATGGGACCAATATTTAAAATCTGTCCCAATTTTGGGGGCTTAGTCTCCCCCATTATTTTTGGCTTTGTCCAGATTTTTTGTGCTAAGAAGTTGACAGGTATGTGTGGGGAAGCAAATATTAATGTTGCTTTGTCTATTATGGCATCATCTTTCACATGATAGAAAGAAGCTTTTATATGTTGTTTGGTTTGTGAACATAGGAACTAGGAAATGATTGAGGACCATAAGATAATGACATGTGCACCTTTAAGCAGACACACTTAAAAGTTAATGTCTCCCTTTTCAAGCACTTAGTAGTGCTTACCTTCTAGATTGAGGAGGACAGTACTTGATAATCATGGTGTAAATTCATATCTACACATCCAGTCATCAAGACTAGCCTTAAAGGCAGTCAAAGTAGTACTTTGACCTGTAGTGGTAACTTATTCCATAGACTGGGAATACATTGACTTAGGAACCTATCTCTCCAGTAGTGAGTCTTGCTTATTTGTTGATGCAGATTTAGGTCCCTATGGGGGATGTTTGCAGAACCAATGGTTTTGCAAAGAAAGCAATTCAGAAAGGATTGGATCTTTCATGGTTCGAAAAGCAAGCCACAGAACTCCTTGGAGCAGCTTGTAGGCTACTGAGCATAAGAGTTGTGCCCATCTATCAGAATAGTTCTTTGGGGCCTTTATAGCTGAGCAATATGCTTTGATTTATACACAGCAAAGGGGGTACTGTACTCAGTAATGGGTCTGATAAGGCAATGGCAGGATGACTTCTTTGGATCTTAAAGACATTCCCTTGAAAATTAACTGAGTCAGATAGAAGGTTTTTCTGACTGTGGTAGAAACATGATGATCAAATGAGAGAGAATTTACTACATAAGTACACAAGTCTTTTATGACTGTGCCTATATGAACATAAGTACCATTTAAACAATACGAGGTGAGAATAGCTTGTTTTACTGAATCCTATTATGCTGTACTTTTTGCATTTATTTTAAGACCGTTTTCAGTACATTTATGTACATATTCGAGGCCTTGTTGGAGCTGTTTAGTATTAATGGGTGAATAGCTGATAGTGCCTTACTTGCAGTCTTCATCAAATATGATCAACCACACTTCTGAGATATTGGACTGGATGTCTGCAAAATAAATGCCAAACAGGAAAGGACCCAACAGTAATCCTGTAAGTAAGCCACCATACCTCTCAACTTGCAGGTATCAAATCTCTGGACAAAGACTATTGAAAAGTGGGTACATCTGACCAAAAATTTCAATGGTTAATTAGCATGACATTTGCATAACTATTAGTATGACTTCTTCAACTTTCAGTGGGTTGTTGGACACCACCATTCAGAAACGCAAGTTTGAAAAACAGTGTAAAAAATGTTATAGTAAGAGACAGAAAAATACATTGCCATTATGAGTTTAGAGTATATTATACAGGAGTTATAGTTAACCATTTGCTAGTAATTATGAAGCTATATAATATTTCAATATTTCAGTACCTAAACACTCAGAAAGATAGGAAGAAGTATATAAAGCAGAATATTAGTACAAACAGCAAACTATCTGAAAGGATACATACTGATCAAAGGAGAAACAGAGTTCGAAGAAACAAACATTATAAAATGTGAGTTTATATGTCCAAAGTTTTGGTGATTAGCTGAAAAGTGAAATATAGGTGCGTAAAAACATTGGACAAAAGAAGCAAGATCATAAGGACCATAATTAGGGAGAGTCAAAAGGAGCAACTGCCTAGCAGGATCTAGTTGTTTTGGGGGTGCAACTGTCAGTTGCAGATCAGGTGGATGTGCAATACCCACACCACTCTGGAGACTGCCCAGGGTGCCAGTTCAGCTACCTATGGATCTGCCCCTTCAACTTTTTGTCTTCATCTTCATTATTTTTTAATTTTCCTTATTTTAGCTAAGAATGTATACTACATTATTAATTAATTTTGCTATCAGTCTTTTAGTAGAATGCAAGGGACTGTGACTAGTGACTGCTAAGGAAATAACTGACATACTAAAATAATATGAAATAAAACATAGCTGCATCCTTTCATTGTGGCAACATAAACATTTCCCACTATATATATATATATATATATATATATATATATATATATATATATATATATATATATACATATATATATATATATATAGACACACACATAGATTATATATATATATATATATATATATATATATATATATATATATATATATATATGTATATATAAAAGCAACCACCTTTTTCCTTCTACAAACACACACACACACTTATGTGATTCAGTTGGAGCACCACCGCATTGTGTAACATCTTTGTTATCTTTGATATGTGTAGAAGCAAAGAAATAAAATGCTTGTTACAAGCAGATTCATGTTCCATTGCTCAGCAGTTAGCACAGCCTCTGCCATTTCCATTGTACTGTAACAGATGCTTATTCATGGATTAAATGAGTCAGCTACAGGAGACTCCATTAAAACAACTATTGTCATCCCCTTCAGGACTATGATATTCAGAAGTCAAATGGTTATACTTTTGTAAAATCTACAGACAGCATACTCAGGTGACTGTAAGTTTGCAGTACTGAAAGGGTCATTGTCTAGTTCCTGGCTGACTGACAAAAATAAACGTGTTTAATCAATAAAAAAGACAGCTCTATTCTTATGTTAGCTTCCCAGAGGCTTAGCAAAGATATACCTTTAACAGAGGGGAGGGGAGGAACACATAATGCATTACGAATCAATGCATCAGAAATACTAATTAGTAGAAGGCAAGTACTGAAATAACATGACTAAGCTTATGCATCTGTATAATGTAAATGTTCTTAGAATTCTGGGTAAACAATAAAGGTAAAAGAGTAAAGAAATGGCTCTCTCAGGTTACCTGTTCCAGCTTCTACATTTCTGATTCAGTATACTGATTTTTTTTCTTTGGCGCAGCTTTCTTGTAAATCACTAATCACTATTAACTCTTGGTTTGTCTTGCCCATACTATTTAGAACAGTGTTCAGATTTTCAATGGGGTTCTCAGTGGGAGTAGGTTTGTATCAGGGTTCAGCTCTAAGCCCACTGTTGTTCATACTAGTGATGGACTAAATTAACAGACAGGTCAGAGGGGAGAAATCAACAAAGCTGCTGTATGCAGACAACGTGGCATTATAATCAGACTCTGAACAAGAATTTCAACAAATTGTGGGGAATGGCACATGGGATGAAACTGAGTACAGATAAGACAGTTGTCATGCTAGCAAATGGGAGAATAAAAAAAAGTTGAAAATTGAGATATCTGAGAGGGGGGTTTGAGGAGAAGGGAAGTTTGAATGAAGAGATCAAAGCTGGACTGAGAGGGGCTGCAAACAACTGGCAGAGAGTGTCAGGAGTAGTGTGTGACAGAAGAATGCCAAATATGCTGAAAAGTAAGGTGTACAAAACAGTGGTGTGACCAGTACTGTTGTGTGGTACAGAAACCTGGGCAGTGAGGGCAGAGCAGCTGAGGAAGCTACAGGTGATGGAAATGAAGAGCCAGAGATGGGTATTAGAAGAAATGAGGACTTTAGAGCAGAAACAAAAGTAGCTCCAATTCCATAGAAAGTAAAAGACAGCACATTTTGGTAGTTTAGGCACATATGCAGGAAAGCAGAAGATGGTGTGGTGAAGAAGATTTAGGAGAGACAGGAAGAAGGCAAAAAAACTAGGTATCCAGCAAAGAGATAGAGGGATTGTGTAAGAGAAAACCTGTTATAGTCAGGCATGACCAAAGAAAACAGGAGAATGCCATTGAATCAAGAAATATGTTGACAGTCGATGAGACAATGGGAAAAAGAGGGTTGATATTGATGATGATGATTTATGGTGCAGTGGGTGGTGCAAAATTATATAGGTATATTTTATATGTCTATATAGTTTGCAAAAACTATTTTAGCTCGTCACTAATCACACCATCATAGAATTTATTTTCTTAAAATTATATCCTGATAAAGAATAATTAATAATTAAGCAGCAACTATCCAAAATGGAAAACTATTTCCTGTAACCTGAGAAGATGCTCCTCCACTCAAGGCTCCCTTCAGTGCAGCTATCTCTTCACTAAAGAAGGCTCTGTGTACGTAGTCTAACACTATCATTTTTTGCTAGCTCTCACTACTTGATTGCTAACTTGTGTGTGCTCCATCTTGCCACCGTGTGATAGCAGCCGACCATAGCCCGCTTGCTCACCTTGGCCCAGTTTCTACCTAATCTCGCCTAGTCCTTATCTAATTCTCTTACAAGTAGTATTCCTTCCCCCTTGCCATATTCTCTTGTCACCACTAGGTGGCACTACACACCCTAAATAGATACTTTTACTCAATAATTCTCACTACCACTGGCTATTATTATAGTTAAACCCTTTATCTCTCTGTTCTCCAGCCTGTTTCCTTTTCTGGCATATTTCACTACTTTTTCTTCTACCCTTAACACTCTTTCTCTTTACACTTTAAGCCAAGCTCTCTATTACAACACTTACCCCTCAACTGTAGCCTTCTGCTGCTACTGATTGTTTTCTCTCTCTAGCTCTTCCACCCTTTGGCTCTACCCGCTCCATTCGCCATGCGAGCTCACTTGGGTCCCCTAACCTACCCCCAATTCCCACCCACCCCCAGTTGTCCTAGACTAATACTTCCTAAATACACCCTCCTTTCCCATACAATAAATCAGAGGGTCCCACCATCCTAGATAATTAATCCACACCCTTTTCATCACACAACCAATCTCAAACTCCAACTACTTAATTATTTCAACTCCTACTTACACCTCTCTTTCTGTCCTAGACCATTACTAACTACTTAATATTATCCCAACCTGATTATACTATCATGTCTACCTCAACTACCTCTACACTAACTAAATTGTTACTCATTGCCACACTTATATCTGTTCTAACCTCAACCTATATCTTAACCTCCTTTGAAAACCCAATTTATTCTCAATTCTACCACCCAACAAAACAAACAACCATACAAACTCTCACATTCAGCCATAATAACATACCGACAACATCCACACCTAGATACCTGCTAGCAAAATACCATAGACTGGCCCACATAAAATACAATAACCAATAAATTTCTATATCAAACTAGTAACATACATATTCCTTTGCTCTCACTAAAAAAGCAAACCTTACAAGATGGAGACATCCATCCTAATCCTGGTACAGCTAATGTCCTATCCACTGAACCTCTTACCACCAACCCCTCTACTCATCTTAACCCCAACAAGCACCCCAACTCTCTTCTTATAGCACACCTCAATATCCAGAGTGTGAATAACAACGTTCCCATCTCCATGCTCTCCTGGAGGTATACTCTTTTGATATTTTATGTTTGACAGAGACTTGGTTAAAACCTAGTACTCAAGATAGGGAACTTATTCCACTAGGCTATAATATATTGAGACTTGACTGTATAAAGAGAAAAGGAAGGGGAGTAGCACTCCTTTTCAAGAATGGATTACAAGTCTCCTCTTTACCCTATAACCCACCAAAGGACAACAATGCTGAAGTCCTTATTTCCAAATTAAAGATTAACACTAGTAAATCCTTATACATCTTCTGTATCTATCTATCTCCAGGAAATAATATTAGTACACTAGAGGATAGTCTTAGCTGGGCCTCAGCAACCTTCCTTCAAGGAACTATTATCCTAGGTGACTTCAATATTGACTGGAGGTGCATCAATACTGAGAATCCTACCTCTCATACTAACCTTCATGGCTTCTCTCAGACCATTACCTCCCCAACTAGAATAAACAAACCAAACAGAAAAGAGAGCACCTTGGATTGGATTCTTATCAATAATTATCACCAAACTTATAAAGTAGGTATCCTCCTGACAATTTAAGTGACCACACTTTGAGCTACATAATCAGACAAAAGCTTGTTACCTCTCACCCAGCATCAAATAGGACTATACGGTCCAACAAGAAATTTAACCAAGGACTGTACAAGAGTGAACTTAGTGCTTGTGATTGGTCTCAACTAAAAACTCTCCCTCTTGAAGAGGCTGTCAAATACTTCAACTCTAAATTCTTAAATATCCTGGACCAGCATGCACCAAAAACTCTCCCTCTTGAAGAGGCTGTCAAATACTTCAACTCTAAATTCTTAAATATCCTGAACCAGCATGCACCTAAATGTACTATCAGAACTAGGTCTAGACCTGTCCCCTGACTTACTAATGAAACCAGGAAATAAATCCTCCTCAGAAATAAAGCCTGGACTAGGTGGTGAACTAACAAAAATTCTTCAGATCAACTAACTTTTAGTTAGTTTTGGAGGTAATGGTCTGAGAGAACTAAAATACCTTCTCTTGCTTACTTTGAACAAGCTTAAACTGTTTTTTTAGCTGTTTGTTGCATTATATATTATCTGCACTTAAAGTTACATTTGGTCAAAAATTGGTCGAAAGTTTGTTTGTTTGTTTGATTTAACTGTTGAGGCTGCCCACTAAAGTGTGCTAGCCTGTGTAACTGATTTATTACTGTTTCCTGCATTTCTGTGTGCTTTCTATCTCAAAAACAAAAAAACAAAAAATATCCTTGTTTTCCTGCCTCTCCTCGACTAGTTTAGACCAGTATACAGGCTTTGCTGTATTCTGGGCTGTGGTGTAGTTCCTGTGTTGTCCATTGCCTTACTTGGATAGAAGGAAGTTTCTTTGCTCACCAGTGGGAGTGGGGAGCCTTGAGCAGCCTATCTGTCCCTGAAGGAGTGACCTCGGCACAAGAGCTTGTAGTAATTGGTTGTTTTGGACCATTTCTAGCTCTTTTGAAGTTCCCTGTTTAAAATCCACGTTTGCACGGCTTTGCACGATTGTGCTCATAGCGCAGCGCCGGTTAAACTTTTTTGGCTCCGCCAAGTCTGCTCTTCAAATTTTCCCTTAAGAAAGCTCTACTCTTATAATAATCAGTCTACTCGCTTTATTATGAGCCTAGCACTTGTTCTCAAAATCTCTCTTCTAAGTAAACACTCTCAAACTAAAGTAAGCACTACATCCACCTACCACCCCTGTGAGTACCCACTTCCCTTAAAGGCAGAGCACTCCCTTATAATATTCTAGCATGTCGAGTGGTAGATTACTAGCATCCTCTCCGGTTCAGCTGGTTAATCTGGGAATCTTGAAACAATGCTACAATTGTCTCATGTACACAGACAACCCTCTCCTCCTCCCAACAAACACAAATACATGTGAGAGATGCAACTATATAGCCAAACTGAAGGCTGAACTCTCTCAACTCAGGACTGGCAAGACCAGACAGGAGGAGAAGGTAACCACACACACACAGCAAACCCAGTCCCACATAGACCTACCACAACTGCAAACCAAACACATAACACAAAGACATACTCGGAGGCTCTAACAAAAAACTTACCAAAACAACAGAGGCTGCCAAAGCAGACACCCAAAAATCCACCACCTCAAAACACAACACATGCAACACATACTTCAATAAATCAGTGTGTCAAACAATCACAGCCCTTAAGGCCAAACACCATGCCTGATACACTAGTAATAGGTGACTCTATAGTCAGACACACTGACGTTCCACTTACCAGGCTGAACAAGGAGAGGGTAACGGTGAGCTGCCTATTGGGAGCTAGGATCTGCCACATGTTGATAACACACGCACTCAGGTCACTCCACAGCAAGTACAAATATGACTCCGTCATTGTCCATGCCGGCGTGAATGACCTGAGACGTACCTCCCTGGACTACATGAAAAGAGACAGAGGAGCTCTCTGATTATGTAGCCCAGGCTGGTATGACCCTGACCCTGAGCAGCATCTTGCCCTCACCAAGAATGATGCCACAATACAAAGACAAGATGATCAGCTTTAATAATTGGCTCAATTACTGGTGTCATTCTAGGGGGATCCAATGTCTGTCTGCTTGGGATGACATGCTGGACAAGCCACGCTGCTTCACAAGGGACGGCTTGCATCTGTCACCACTGGGCTTCCGGATATTGGCTAAGGCTCTTGCCACCCCCATAGTGCCTTTTTAGGCAAGGCTCAAAAGACAAACCCACCTCCTTAGAAAACAAAAATGTAAAACAATTAAGGGTAATGCTGCTCAACGCCAGAAGTCTAAATCTGAAGATGCAGGCTCAAGCACTCCTCAGTATGGAGAACATCGATGTCTGTGCAGTAACTGAAACCTGGATCAAAGCTCCTGAGAGCACCCCAGTGCTACCAGGCTATACCTCAGACATGCTTTTCGCCCCAAAACTCGGGCCAAACCCAAAAGGGAGGGGAGTGTCCATATTCATCAAGGACACCCACACCTCCAGGTTAGTGGCAACACATGAAGCATCAGAGACCATCCAGGTGCAACTAACCATAGGCAAAACTGCTATACAACTGGTAGCATGTTACAGACCACCCTCCCAATCTCAGGAACCCCATTCAGTCTTCCTGAAGACATTGGAGGATATGAATGTCTCACCAAACACCATCATATTGGGAGACTTCAACTACCCTAACATAGACTGGGTGCATTATTCTAGCCCTAACACCCTAGCCCAAAGGTTTCTGGAATTCATAAATTCAAATGCAATGGAACAGCTAGTCACCTCTCCCACAAGGGGAGATAATATACTAGACCTGATCATCACAAACATGGGGACAAAGTGCTCCACACCGGAAGTATACCCCTCACTAGTGAGATCTGACCACAAACTAATCACCCTGGATATACATACATATCCCACCTCCACCCCCAGCACAAAAGACTACAGTGAAAAACTTCTCAAAAGCTAACTTTACACTTCTTAAGACTGAGATGGTATCCTTTAAGCCCACTGGGCCAGTGGAAACTACATCCCACAATGCTGAATCCTTCACAAATGCTTTCTACGGACATCTCCAAGAATGCATGGATCATGCAATCCCAAATAAAACCAAGACCCTCTCCACCAAGGGCAGGCGTCCTGTCTGGTGGACCCCAGCCATAAACAAATTGTATAACAAAAGGAAGCTACTGCACGACAGAGCAAAATCCTATAAAGAGAAGGCATCTCTGATCAGCACTAGTAGAAAGCTACGTTCTCTCATAAAAACATCCAAGGCCAACTTTGAGAGAAAAATCACTGTGGACACTAAAGATAACCACAAGGCCTTCTTCTGCTATGTTAGAAACCTGGGTGGAAACCCTCAGATATGCTCAGAGTTAGTTCACAATGACAAAAAATACACTGAACCCACAGATATTGCCAACATTCTAACAGACAGGTTCAGTGCAAATTTCTCCCCTCCCTCACCCCCAAAAGAAGAAATACTTATCCCAGCTGAATGTAACCTCCCTGTAATCTCAGATGTCCAGGTGAGAACCGCCCTCAGCAAAGCTAAAAACACAGCATCAATGGGACCTGACGGTATCCCTGGTTACGTGTTACGTGAACTCCAAGAGGAGCTAAACCTGCATATAAAAATGCTATTTAACCTTAGCCTTACTACAGGATATCTACCTGAACACTGGCGTACAGCAACAGTGGTCTCACTCCACAAAGGAGGCACCTCTACAGACCCTGGTAACTACCGCCACATAAGCTTAACCAGCCTGGTCTGCAAAGCTATGGAAAGAATCATTATGGAACTCATAAACAGAGACATAGGGGACCTACAGACACTTGATCACACCCAGTTCGGCTTTGTAAAGGGCAGATCCTGCCTTTTGAACCTGGTTGACTTTTTCAAAATAGTCACTAGAGCCAATTACAAGGGCAAAGCAGTCCATACAGCCTACCTGGACTTGGCTAAAGCTTTCGACACAATACCCCACTCAGGCATCATAGACAAGCTCAGCAGCTTAAATGTAAATCCATATGTCACAAGATGGGTTGCAAACTGGCTAAAGGATAGAACCCATAAAGTCAAAATCACTGGAGCCATGTCAGACTCAAAGCCAGTCACAAGTGGTGTCCCACAGGGCTCTGTCCTGGGACCCCTCTTGTTCAGCATTTATTTCTCAGATGTGAAAGCAAACATGGGAGGATTGTGGCTGACAAAGTTTGCAGATGACTGCAAACTAAGCGCCATAGTCGATACACCAGCTGACACATATATCCTACAGAAAGGTCTCACTGAAACGGACAACTGGTGCCGGAGTCATGGCCTTAAACTAAATGCCAAAAAATGTATAGTCATCCCCTTTGGGAAAAACAAAGTACCCACAAATTATCACATAGACTAACCCACTGAGTACGGAAAAAGTAATCAGAGACCTGGGGACCCAAGTCGATAGTGACCTCTCATTTGACATCCACATTGCCAAAGTGGTTAGAAAGACTTTCTACCTTGACCACCTTATCACGAAGGGATTCACATCCAGATCAAAGGAGGTCATTGTACCCCTATACTCCTCCCTTATCAGGCCCATGATTGAGTACAATGCCCCATTTGGTATGTACCTCACCCGGCACTTGCAACAGCTGAAGAGACCCCAAAAGTACCTCACCAAGAGGATCAAGGGTCTCCAACATATGTCATATTCTGCCAGACTAAAGAAACTCCAGCTCTATTCAGTAGCATACTCAGAGGTGATCCGTGCCTGACGTACAAGGCCATGTCCAATCAGGAATTGATGGACATGCTCCACCTCAAAAAAATCCAAATCCATCAGAACCACGAGAGCTAAAGATTTAAACCTCGGCACAAATATGAATAGGACATGCTGGAGGGACAGATTCATAACCCAGAGGCTTCCCATACTCTGGAACAGAATCCCAGTTCATGTTAGGCAGAGCCCCTCACTGACTCTCTTCAAGAGAAATCTTGACGAGTGGATGGGAGATCGTAGGTTTACCCCGGGGGTCATCTCTGTGTCACTACTAGACAGAGGCACAGTAAACTAAATCTATTATGTAAGGGGGTCTTCACTGTATCACTACTAGACAGAGGCACAGTATTCTAAATCTATTCTGTACACATTTGTACCATTATATGGGGTGGCGAAAGCCACATCACTATGGCTAGGCTTATAAATGCCCCAGGGCAGATAGCCTAGTACTAAACTATGAAACTATAAATGAGAAATAAGACAGAAAAGCTATACTTTCAGACAAAAAAAGACTTTTACTGTTTAATGCAGCAAAGACACCAAAACAACTCTCAAAGATTCTGGGCAACTATCAATAGACTCCTGCACCCAGGTCACACCAGTACACCAACCCCAACAGGTGCAAATCAGGGGACTCCCAATCAAACTGCTAATGCTTTCAATTCCTTCTTCAGAGGCTGTCCAATCTCTAGCTAGTTAGCTATCCCCTGACAGCTCCAGCCTTCTGACCCCTACTCCTAGCTCTCTTCCTACCTTCCTGTTACAACCCACCTCAACTAATTTTATCTAACAACTCATCCTAAAACTTAAGCCTTGTACTCCTTCTGCTGACCAAATCCCTGCCGAATACCTTCAAAATGCAGCTAAAGTAGCATACCCTATATCCATCCTGATTAATAGAACTATTAATGAGGGCAACATCCCTGACATATGGAAAATCTCACATATAATCCCCCTACATAAAGGTGGCAACTCAAACAAATATTCTAACTATCGACCCATAGCCTTACTATCCCTTTTAGCAAAAATAATGGAAAAATGCATTCACCATCAGCTTCTAAACCACCTACTTCAACACACTATACTTGCTAAAAGCCAACATGGCTTCAGGCCATTCCACAGTACTACTACTGCTCTCTTATCTTTCACAGACACTATTAACACAAACCGCAATAACAATGATCTCTCTTCAGCTCTATTTATTGATCTCTCAAAAGCATTTGATATGGTAAACCATCCTTTACTTGTAAATATCCTGAAATCACTCTCCCTTGATACTCTGACTGTACAATGGTTCAGTTCCTACCTCAGCAATAGGAAACAGGCATTGCTCTGGGAGAATAAACTATCATCTCACCTACCAGTCTCCCTGAGTGTTCCTCAGGGCTCCATTATAGGCCCTCTCTTATTCTCTATATATATACTATATTTATTAACGATCTCTACTTAGCAATTCCTCATGCAACCTGTATACAAAATGCAGATGATTCAACTTTAATCTGCACAGCTAAATCTTCATCTGAACTACAATCCCTAACTCAGGTGTTTAACATGGTAGAGACTTGATTCTTAAAACGTTGCCTCCTATTGAACCCTAAAAAAACAAAGTTCCTTCTCTTTACCCTTACCTTTAAATCCATGGCTATGGGCTTCTCTGTTATCTCTAATAATGGCACCATCATATCCCTTGACTTCACCACCAAACTCCTAGGAATTATAATAGACAATAACCTTAATTTTGACATCCATATTAATAACACTATAAAAACAGTTAACAGAAAAATGGGCTCCTTATACAGGATCAAATACTTTCTCACTCCAATAGCCAGAACTACTATTGCCCACTCCCATCTAATCTCAACACTTCTCTACGCATCACCAATATACACCAACCTGTCAAAAAATAATCTTCTTAAACTAACCAACTCTTATAATAACATTGTCAGATTTGTCACTGGTAATCCCTTTAGAACACATCACTGTCAAAATCTAAAACAGCTAGGATGGCTTGAACTACAACACCAGCTCCATTTTAATCAACTTACCATTGCCCATAAGATCCTCTTCCAGCCTAAAAACACTCCTATACTCTCAAACCTCTTAACTCCTTATAAAAATCTAAATACCTTACGCTCAGCTAATAAACTTCTAGTCAGCATATGTAAATCTAACAACATGGCAGGTGACGCTCTGTTCTCTAACACTACATGGAAAAACTGGAACCTTCTTCCTAATGAACTTACTTCACTTCCTTCCTTACTCTACTTCACACAACAACTCAGAACATACCTTAGAGCACACTGGTTATGCCCTTGCACGAACCCTGACTAACCTACATCCTCTATGACTATTTTTTTTCTCTGCAACTTTATTCTGACTTTTGATTTTATGTTTTTTACTGCAATTGTATGTAAGAATTGTTAACCTGATATAACTACAATCTACCTCATGTAACTATCTTGTGTTATACTCTGTAAGTATGTTCAAGCAAACATATATATGAACTTGTGAATCAGGAAACTGCTACAAACTACCTTATGATTTTATCTTGTTCTATAATTTTGTAAATATTATTAAGCAATGCATTGTTAAATGCTTTTTAAACATCTTCAGTGTTAAATTGTGTGCAACCTTATATACCCTGTTTTGTTAAGTAACCTATACTTCTTGTCAATAATGTCTTGGAGCTTTTCTCCCCGGGCCTCTACTGAAAATGGAAATCCAGTTTGACTAGCCCGGTCAACAAATGTGAAATAAAAAAATAAAATAAAAAATAAATAATAGGCAGTAGAATTTGTACACCTGAGGATTTCTGAGTGATTAGGGTGTTCTGTAATGGAACTCCTTGCCTTAAGGTTGTCCAGACTCTTCCACTGAGGCATTGACTCTTGTCTTTTTGCCTCTTTTGTGATTGTCTGGTATTTCAGTCAATCCTCCATATTTCTTTGTGTTGTCTTGCCACAGCCTCATAACTGCTTAGTGTTAAATTAAAAATGAGAGACAAAAAAAAAAAACACTGGTGCAAGACTGCAACATTTACCATCATCCTGTCCAATCACTCAGTGCTTGCTTCTGATCCAGTTTCTTTTGTGCATGTTTTCCTGTTTTGAGGTCAAGTCTCACATGTAGTCATGAACATCGCTTCTCCATGTATGCACAGCTTTAGTCAAGAATTATGTTTTAAAGGGGCTAATCTGGATTTTGTGACAGTATGTCCAACAACGTGGAAACTTCGTATTAAAGCAGTACAGTTGAGAGGTATGTACCTCATCAGTTAAATTTTATTTTCAGAGAGAATACCAGCAACATTCACAACTTGGGATCTGTGAGATAGCCAACTGGCAATGCAACAAATAACATAGGGTTTTACATTGTTTGTCTAATTTTTTTAACAATAAAAAAACACCAAAAAAATGTCCCAAAGTCACCAAATACAACTAGTAAACTTGAAAAAGGTGACAGTGTGGTGCGTAGCTGTTCAAATGACAAAAGGACCAACAACACGATAAGTCCCAAATACATTTTAATACATTAAGAGCTTTTGTCTCATATACCTAGGACTTCATCAGAATAAATTTATCAAAAGACAACCATCCCTTAAATAGTATTGAATTAAGTTATATTAATTAATATAATTAAAACTTCTATTAATCAGCTAAGAATTCCTTTAAAGTGGAGACAACCACTTTAACACAAACTTTACAAGACCACCAGTTATTGCAGAGCCCACATTCTGCTTCTCAGTAGTCATCTTGGGATTAGTGCTTCTGTTTTCTCCTGGTGAGAGAAGAAATGCAGTTACATTATTTCCTGGAGACTGCTGATCACCAGAAAGCTTAATAACTACTTTACAGGTGACAGCTTGATCTTGGTGAGAGTAGGAACAGAGTGCATGGATTCCTGACTCTTTCTGGTTGGTGAGTGAGTGTCTGTGCTTAACGTACCTGATTGGTCTGGTTGCTATTCGAGGCATCTACCAGAAAAAGGCTACAAGCCTGCAGACCCTTACATAATCTGGGACAAGACTGTGATTACCAAACAGGCTGTGGCCTGCTTCTCTTCTTGGGATTAGTGCTAATATTTTGCTTCTGGTGTGACTCATGTGACTCCCCTCTTTTCATCATTCTTGACAAGCTAATTCTTTTTCAGTAAGTACTGCTTGATTTCTTTCTAACTTCAGAATATCTGCTTAAATACTTCATCCTTAAATTTTCAGGGTCTACATATTAGTTTCCTCTCAATTGTTTGGCAGTACTCTGTACAGACTCAGATACCTTGAGTAACATTTTTCCTGTAAAAGGAACATACAAGGAAACAGCTCTAGTACTTAGTAATAATCACCATCCCTCCTGGCATGTCTAAAGGTCAGTTCCCTGAGCTTTCTCCTATTAACCTGATGAACTTGGGCATTCTGAGGCAGTGTAGCAACTGCCTCATGTACACAGGCAATCCTCTCCTCTTACCTCCCAGAACTCAGACTTGTGAGAGATGCACTTGTATATCCAGATTGGAAGCCATGCACTCTCAAGCCAAGACCAGAATAGCTGGTCAAGATGAGAAGTTCAACACCTGCACCACACCACATGCAACACATAGCCCTCCAGAACACCCACCATCACAGCTTTCACATAAAAACACAAACCACACACTCACCTTCATGGAGGCTGTCAATAGAATTCTACCCAAACAGCAGAGACCTTCAAGGCAGAAATGCACTCGGCCACCACAACACAGCACAAACCACAAGACACATAGCTCATCTACACAGTGTGCCCCTCAACCTAAGCCCCTAAGGCAAAATAGCTTGCCCAATACACTAATCATAGGTGACTCGATAGTGAGGCACACTGAAGTCCCACTCAATAGGTTGAATGAGGAGAAGGTAACAGCTGTCTATCAGGTGCCAGAATCAGACACATAACACAAGCACTCAGGTCACCCCCACAACAAGTACAAGTATGACTCTTGTCACTGTCCATGTGGATGTGAATGACCTGAGACACACCTTCCTGGACTACATGAAAAGAGACATGGAGGAGCTCTCGGATTATGTGGCCCAGGCAGCCCTGACTAGCATCCTACTGTCACCCAGAATGATACAGCAGTACAAGCAGAAAATGGTTGAATTCAACAATTAGGTAATTTTCTGGTGTCATTCTAAGGGGATCCAGTATCTGTCTGCTTGGGATGACATGATTGACAGACCTTGATGCTTTGCCAGAGATGGACTAAGGGTCTTGCTATCCCTATAGTGCCTTTTTAGGTGATGTTCCAAAGACCAAATTACCATTGTAACAGCTATAAATAAATGCAATCTGAGGGTCATGCTGCTCAATGCTAGAAGTCTAAATCTCAAGATGCACTTTGCTCAAAGCACTCCTCAAAATAGAGAACATTGACATTTGTGCTGTAATGGAGACCTGGTTTAAAGCAGCAGAAAGCATCCCTGTGCTACCAGGCAATAACTCATTCCACACCTTTCGGCCCCAGAACATGGACCAAAGCTCCAGATGGTGATGTATCCATATTTATAAAGGGTATGAACATCTCCAGACTAGTAGCCTAGCATAACGCATCTGAGATACTTCGGGTACAACTAACATTGGGTAAGATGGCGATTCAGGTTGTAGCCTGCTATAGGTCCTCAACCATGTGCCAAGACTTTCAGTCCACATTCCTAAGCACCCTGGAAATTATTAGGGTCCAACCCTACACTCTAATACTAGGTGATTTCAACTACCCCTCCATCAACTGGGAAAACTACACATGCACCAATACACTGGCCCAAGGCTTCCTGGAATTCTTCAACTCCAATGCCCTGGACAAGTTCATTCTTACCCCCACTAGAGGAAGCAACATTCTTGACCTGGTTATTACTAACATGGGCATCCATTGCTCTACACCAATAGTCAATTCCTTCCAGGTTAGATCCAACCACAAACAAATCACCATGGAAATCCACATCTCACCCACATCCCCCGTAAAGGTAACCACCATGAAAAACTTCTTCAAAGCTGACTTTGGGCTCCTAAAAACAGAGATTGCTAACTTCACTGCACCCATGAAAATAGATGCATGACTGCCGAATCATACACCAGTGCACTGTACAAACACATACATAAATGCATGGAACTAGCCATACTCACCAGAACCAAGATGCTCTCCTCCAAAATAAAGGAAGCCAATCTGGTGGTCCCCTGCCATTAATAAACTCTATAACAGAAGGAAGAAACTGTTGCAGAAATGGTGAAGTCCCAAGACTGGAAAAACTCCCTTATTAGCCTCAACAAAAAGTTGAGATCCCACATCAAAACCTCTAAACCCAGCTATGAAGGCAGAATTGTGGCAGACACTAAAAACAACCACAAAGCCTTCTATCATTATATCAATAATCTCCACAGCAATACCCAGGTTTGCTCTGAGTTACTTCCCAATGGTACCACCTATACTGAGCCAACAGATATTGCCAACATACTGGCCAACAGATTCAGTGCCAGCTTTATCCCTCTCTTCCCCCTAAAGGACCAATCACAATACTGGAAAAATGCCAGGCACCCAGCATTACTGCAGCACAGGTTAAAGCTGCATTGTCCAAGGCCAAGAATACAGCTTCCATGGGGCCTGACAATAACCCTGGATGTGTTCTACATGAACTACAAAGTGAACTGGCACTACATCTGTATGCCCTGTTCAATCACAGCCTCACCTCAGGCTTTATCCCTACTGAATGGTGCACTGTTACAGTCATCCCTCTCCAAAAACGGGGAGCAACTACAGGCTCTGGGAATTATTGCCCCATTAGCCTGATAAGTCTGATATGTAAGGCTATGGAGTGCATCATCATGGATCTAATTAACAAGGTTATAGGGAATCTCCAAACTCTAGATCCCACCCAATTTAGTTTTGTGAAAGGTATATCATGCCTGCTCAACCTGGTTGACTTTTTTGAGTCAGTCACCAGAGCTGTGGAAGAGGGCAAGGTAGTTCATACAGCCTACCTCGATCTGGCCAAAGCCTATGATACCATTCCCCACTCAGGAATTTTTGATAAACTCACTAAACTAGACATCAACCCCTATATCACTAGGTGAGTTGCAAATTGGCTCACAGATAGAACCCACAGTGTGAAAGTAGCGGACTCCAAGTTAAACTGCCGACCAGTCATGAGTGGAGTCCCACAGGGATCAGTCCTGGGTCCTGTTCTGTTTGGCATCTACTTTTCAGAAGTCCAGGCCAACATGGAGGGAATCTGGTTGACCAAGTTTGTAGATGACTGCAAGCTGGGAACCATTATTAACTCCCCAAGTGATGTAGACATCCTACAGAAAGGCCTCACCGAGACCAATGATTGGTGTCAAAACCATGGCCATAAACTTAATGCCAAAAAATGTGTCATCATCCCCTTTGGGAAAAACTCAGTTCCCATTAATTACCACATCAATGGGAGCCCACTGAACACTGAAGGCATTATAACAGATCGGGGGACACAGGTTGACAGCAACCTCTCCTTCGACCACCACATTGCCACTGTGGTCAGAAAGTCCTTCTATGTGGCACATCTCATTACCAAGGGTTTTGCATCCAGGAAGAAAGAAATCATCATCTCTCTCTACTCTTCCCTCATTAGGCCAATCATCAAGTATAATGCCCCATTTGGCATGTACCTCACTAGACACATGCAACAGCTGGAAAGGCCACAAAAGTACCTCATGAAGATGATCCTAGGCCTAACACATGTCGTACATGGACAGACTAAAAAAACTCCAGCTATTCTCCGTCTCATATCATCTACTAAGAGGTGATCTCTGCTTGATTTACAAAGCCATGTCTGACCCAGCTCTGTTAGAAATGCTACATCTAAAGAAATCCCAATCCCTCTACACTACACGCTCCAGAGACCTCAACCTCATTGCCACAATCAACAGAACATGCTAGAGGGACAGGTTCATAACCCAGTGACTGCCCATTCTTTGGAATAGACTTCCCATACTTGTCAAGCAGAACACCTCACTGGCCCTCTTCAATAGAAATCTTGATGAGTGGATGGGAAATAGAAAGTTCACCCTGGGGATCATTCCAGTGGCTCTACTTGATAGAGGCACTGGGAACTAACTTCGGGCAGCATGATGCCAGGGCACTTCCTAGGCTTGTAAAGGCTCCAGGGCCATTAGCCTAGTACACATCTATGAACCTATGAAGCTATGAACCTTTCACAAAAGGAAAATTCTAAGTGCCACTTAAAATAATATACATAAACATGTTGCATAAATAATAATACATTTATTCTAAAGTATTTAAAATGCTTCTGCTCTCACAGTTTCCTTTCTTAAACTTCAGTTTTCTTTTTAAAGTGTTACCAAGGACAATATTATCATCCTCAACAATATGTATACATTGAATGCATACCCCACATTTCCTTGTTCCTTGCCCATCATGTTATTCAAATATATATTCCTCTCATACATTCATGATAGTCTTTTAACCTTTGAAGTATTAAGTACTCAACAGGTCAGTTTAATTATGGAATTGACTTTGTTAATTTTACAAATTTTTTTTTTATATTTTGAAGCTGAAACATAGGTATTGTATATTTAGAAGTATGTAAGAAATGTAACAGTTTTTATGTGGGAAAAAACAGAGGGCATTGAGGAATCAAGTATACGAGCATGAATATAGTATAAAAAAATAAAAATGTGAGCAATACCCTATATAAACATGCTTTGCCCGATGCATCCCACTATGAATTTAAATTTGGTATATTAGAGCAAGTAGATCTTAACAGTAGAGGACGGGATTATGAGAACAGGCTGGAATACAGAGAATTATGGTTTACCTTCATAATGTCACGGATGGTTTGTGCGGCAAACAATTGAGCGAAAGCACACCTGCATAAATCCATAATGTTGCTTCACAGATGTTCGAATGGCTGAATTGCAAATGCAATTTGCCATTCAAATGAACATCTTCTCAACATCTGGATTCCACTAAGTGAGTTTTGACATAGTGCCACGAACACGTTCTGAAATTCGCTCATATGGTTCGATGTTATACACGATCACACAAACCATCCGGGACATTATGAAAGTAAACCAAGAATAACTGTGGCAATTCAAAGTAAACACCTTCACCCCTCCAGGATTAAGTGTTTACTTTACCATTCAACCTGTGTTAAAACTTTGTACAGCTAAATTATAAAAACTTAAAAAAACGTAAAAAATAATCTAAAGATTTTTATACTTTTTAGAATGACTGTATTATTTATGTAACTTATGTATATTGTTTTAAGTGGCACTTAGAATTTTCCTTTTGTGAAGGAGTAAAGTTTATGTTAAAAGGTTTGTTACCACTTTAAGAGAATGCTTAGTTGATTAATAGAAGTCTTAACTGTATTAAGTGAAAAGGCTTAGGCTCCACCCATTGGATGTTACAGTGCAAACCTCCTGAGCTTCTTGGAGCCAATGAGTTAAGATTCAAGACAGACCCTGCCATATCAGTTACTACAGGTGATTGCTATGTAGCCATGGATCTGATAGGGATCATGACACATAGTGATTGGTGAATAAATTAACATGTTGCCCTGGTGGCATAACTGAGGCCTCCACTATGCATTTTGGTGAGCTGCACTAATCCATTAAATATGCATATACCTCCGTGACTTCTCTATATCTCTTAAAGGCTTCACCCTACCTCCCTTGATATTCAGTCTCTGATACACAGAACTAGCTTAAATCCTCCAGCCCCCTTACAGTTCCAACTCATGAGCACACACAGTTCTGTTCCACCCTCTCCCAACACTTACTGCTAAGTTATTTCACATTTTCTTCACAGTCTGTGTTGTTAATTTTGCACACTAAGGTTTTTCATATTCCTGACAATACTGTTCCATCCCCGGAATATAAATCTTGAATCCATCTCCCCACCCTCCATATTTTTCAGTCTGCAACACAACAAATCCTGGGAATATATATAATACAATTTTCCTTGCACTTTGCAGTTCACTGAACAGACCGCAAATTTTAATTGCAATGTATGTCTTCACTATACTTTGGAGTCCTCTTCCTTGCAGTTGCATAGTTAAAAAGGCACCTTGCCAGTTTGCTCATTTAAGCAAGGCATAACTTTATGAAAATAAGTACATATATATTAACAGATGTCCATCCCCAAGTAGTATTATTAAAGTAGTGTGAGACTGTGATGCAGCACAAATGCTGCACAAGGCCCTGCTACTCCCGTAGTGTACTGCACCAAATCAGGTTTACTGACAGATCTGTCCTACAGCACTTCTCGTAGTATGACTGACTCTAGCAGCTTACCTCACCACCCTGTCCTGGCTACACACTACCCAACCACTACCTGTGATTATGTGGACTGCACTTACATACCAAGGTTTTATTGACACTCAGTTGGTCCCTGCACTACTCTTGCAGCTATGTCTATGAATTGAGCTGATCATCAGCAGAGAAGTACTTTTCATACCTCTCTGTTAATGAAAGCTATGTAGTGTACAGGTAGTGGCAAGGTTACATTTAGAAATGCAGTTTAGCAGATTATATTGTTTTGAATTGCAATCAGTCACTTTTGGATTTTATAAAAGGTGAAATTTGCTTGAGTTTTGCATAATGTTAGTGATTCCTACCTTTTAACTATAAATAAATTACATAATTTTAAAATATTTTAAAATATGGCAGCTGACATTTAACAGGATTGTGCCATTTATTTCTGCGAATCTTGGTGTTTTTACAGACTAACTGTGTGGCATGCTATAGATAAGTGAGATGGTTACTTAGCAGAATTTTGTAGCTGACAAGGCAAGATATATCACCACTAAAAGCAAAACAATGCTATTGTGAAAGCAGTTATAACAGCATGGTAGCAACTCAACACACTGTAAATGGAAATTCATAGATGTTGACAACTTAATATCAGGAAGCCTCATGACTTATCACTGACCTTGCTGTCCTGCAGTCTGACAAATTTTGTTGATGTACATTCAGAAGTAACGATCAAAAACATGCAGATATTTTAAAGTGCCAAAGCTGTTTCATTAGTAATAGCCATGTCATGTCTAGTTATGTTACTTTAAAGATACATTTTTATACATTTTAGACACATGTATGATGCCATATAAATTAAATGTTCCCTTTAAAAATCATTCCTTAGTGGATAACTATGCAAAACTAAATTTTTTGAGAATGCTTCTACTTTAACAGTGAGTGGAAACCAGTTATTGCTTTCCACTGGAACTGGCATATCTGCAACTGACTTCATTCCCAGAAAACATTGCTGAGCTACTTGCCATGGTCTGTATGATACAATATATTTTTCATACTGACATAAGAAATGTATGCATGTGCTTGCTGTACATCTGATTGCTGTGATATCTGTAAATATTATGGTGTATGTGCAATTTAGGGTGTAGCACAATATGCAATGTAATTATTGCATTTGGCTTAAATATATGTGCTGCCTACATTTGTGTGGTTTTTTTTCTGGGTGCTCTGGTTTCCTTCCACCTCCCAGAAACAGACAGCAAGTAAACTGGTATTCTCTGAGTTGCCCCTAAGTGTATATATGTAGTGTGTAAGTAAGAGGCTACATTCTGTGATAGACCAGTGCCTTGTCTAGAATAGGTTTAAGTGCATTGCACCCACTGACTACTGGAATAGGTTCAGGCATCTCAGTGACCCTGTAAATAATGATTTGGGTTATTGGAAAATGGATGGATATTGCCAATACTGATTGTGCAGTGAACACTGCACAATACTGATTGTGCAGTGTTCACTAAAACAATAATTAAGCAATAACCCATGGCTGGGTGTGGGTAATGTTTGGTTTATCCATGGTTTAATCATGAGCATAGCTCTCAACCGATCAGAGAAAAATCTCAACAGAATCAGGGACAAATCCTCAAATAATCAGGGACAATCAGGGACATTTTCTTAATATTTGTATTATTAACCTGAAACATTTGCAGAATAAGAGAATGTGGATTAATATAGATTTTCTGATGTAAAACGACTTGTTGTTGTTGTTCTTTCAGCTTTTCCCGGTTAGGGGTCAACATAATGGAACTCCGGTTTGCTAATGATTGGCAGTCAATTTTTATGGTGCCGAGGTGACAGCCCGATGCCCAACTTTCAACGAAGGCACGCCCATTCACGCATGTCTTTCAAACACCACTCGACTGCAGGGAGGACATGCAGACTCCACACAGAAGGCACTCCAGCCGAGAATCAAATGGGAGAACCTCTTGCTGTGAGGCGACAATGCTACCGCTGTGCCACCGTGTCTATAACTCTGAATTACTATCATTATTTATTAAGGGCAATTAACCACCTTTTCTTCAGCAGTCACCAGTTTTAAGAGGGATTAAGAGGGAGAGACCTACGATCGGAGTCTACATCAGGTACATCCCTGAAGATCAGGGACAGTTGAGAGGTCTGGTCATGAGGGAGAGGCCAGAGTTACCAAACAAAGGCAACTGTTAAATAAAAAACAAAGATAACAACACAGGAGGCTCAGATGCAAAACTTTACTAGTGTACACCAGGAGGCAAAAAACCATACAAGTACAGAATTTTGTCTGACATGATACAGGAAGTACACAATTCTTATAGTTTCTATTTTCTAGTTTGTGCCCACCTTTCTGACGTGGTTAGTCACAGGGCATCTACATCACTTTTACTAACAGTATTCTATTCATAAAGATTGCTGATGTTATATTTTTAAAAAAGCTTTCCCTTGGGAATAATACAGCCTTGCAAAGCACCTGGTCAGTTATAATGTCTTTCTGTAAATGTTACTCCTTCAAGGTTTCAGGCCTGCTCGAATACAATAGTTGGTTCAGTCTTGTAATACACTTCTTTGTTCTTCTTGCAACATTTTCTCAACAGCTGTGTCTTATCTTGGTAATATTTACAAGGCCAATTGTCCCAGATGAAGGAGAAGAAGATTTTCAATGCTTTATACATTTAATTTCCTGACCCAGCAGATAATCATTAGTGAAAAACATAAGCTTGCTGAGCTGGCTACTGCCAGGGTCAGAGTTCAAATACACTGCAGTTCCAAAGCTTCAAGCAATTACATGTAAAATCATTCTTATTGCCATATTATTAATAGAATAAAATGCATTATATACTATTTGCTTTTTAACTAGCACTTTATATATGTTCAAATACATATTTTTCTAACATTTTCCTCCCTTTTAATACTTTTATTCTATTCTGAAATATAAACAATGTCATTTCGTCCCCCGGCCTTCTCCTTTAAGGACTTTCAACCAGGTAAGTCATTTAGTTTATACTTCGGAAATAATTTCATCTGAAATTAATTTTTCTAACTCAATGTCTTGGCACAAAGTTTCAGTTACAGATATATCAATAAAATCTTTGATTAATCTTTTCATGCAGGGAATCCCACAACAGACACATGCTCCTAATAGGAGCAGACCAACACAAATAGCAATCAAGATGTTCATTAGGATAGAACCACACCCACCAAACAGACTCTGGAAAAAGTTCATCAGTGGGTTTGGGCCTGGTTCAGTCATGGCCGATACCTGCTGTATTACCTCTAGGTGGTCATTAATTTCATGTCAATTGTCTGGTATAAACGCACAGCATTCTTCTTCGATAAGCGCGCACTTACCACCTCTCACCGCTAGGGTGAAGTCAAGAGCCATTCGATTTTGTAGCACAACAGTTCTCATTGCATTCAGTTCATCAGTCACTAGTTCGAGAGCAGAAAACGTTGCATTACTCATTACTTCGAGAAGTTTTGACAGCTTTCTCAACTCCCAGATCGATTTGACTGCTCCATATGCTGAAAGTATTCCAGCCCAGGATATTACACTGTCACTCAAGTCCATATGACTCAATTTTTCTTTGTTTTTTACGGAATGATGGTCTTTCCAACCAGCTTCAATTTGTCCCACTGGATTTACAGGTTTTCCGATTGGACCTTCAGGTTTCCGGGCTACATCTCTCACATTTCTTATCTTACCTACAGGTAATTCTGCAGTATGTCTTATGGCCGGAACCAGATAACCCAAAAAACAATCGCCGGACTAATTCTCAGATAGCCATTTGTATGCCTTTTTCCCACAAACAAAATAACAGTTTTCTACTTTAGTACTGATGCGGGTTAATTCTGAATGAAACATTTTCTTGTCTATAATAGACAGTTGTTTATGTAAAACAGGATTTCTCTGCACATCACTTAATGTTGTTTTCATTAAACTCAAATATGAATCATAATTCGTATTACAAACATTGCCTCTATCTTTAACTTTAATGTAGCATTTAAAATATATGCTTATATTACAGTTACTCCAACCCACTTGAAGTGTATCATTCTTATAAAAACATACAATTCCCTTCTGTGTAATAGGTAAATACAATGCAATTTTGTCTTGTGATCTTACAGATCCTGTATCAAAAAGTAAATTCTCCCAAGTCTCATTTATCCCCAAGGGGACAGCGGACATTAACAGTCCTCTATATGCTGTTGGTATAGCAGTACAAACCCAGCAATTTGAAATGTTCATAGTCTCTACATATACACACTTCATAGCTAGGTATGTGTTAAAGTTTGGATGCCAGTCTATAGACAGTTCATCACGTCTCTCCACTTTCACTTGTGGTTACATGTAGGAAAATCCACAACAAAAGGAAGGTCGTCACAATCATAGTCAATAAATGCATAGTCAACAAGATGATTAAGCAATATCTTTGGGGTTGATCTGTATTTTTACTCGTTTTGCTCTTGGCCATCCTGCCTTTGTTGTGTATCAGTCCCAAAATGTTTATCAAGTTGAAAATTCTTTACCGGTTTACAGTGCGTCAGATGGACCCAGGACGACCTCTCAGCAACTTTGACTGCAGTAGGCGTTGCCAACAGTACCTGGTACGGTCCTTCCCACTTTGGACTCACCCAATTGTTCCTCTTTGTAACCTTCAACCACACCCAGGTCCCCAGAGTCAGCACTGCTTCTAACGGTCTGGTCTGTCTTTTATCTGAAAAAGAGTTCAACTGCAAAACAGTTTTATTTGTTAACAGTTTTCTCATGTAGCTAGCTAATGAGCTGTCAGCTTCTAGTTCTGCAGGCATGAGAGCTTTCCACTGTGGCACATAATATGCCCTTCCAATTATCATTTCAAAGGGAGTCAAACCCTTTACATTTGGAACTGTTCTCATGCTCAGCATTGCCAAAGGCAAACAGCAAATCCAGTTTTTCTGTGTCTCACTCACTAGCTTCCTCAATTTGTTTTTTTAGAATTCCATTGTACCTTTCCACCAGTCTTGCAGACTGTGGGTGGTAAGCACAATGATTCTTTAAGGAGATTCCAAAGAATCTTCCAAGCTGGTGAATCATCTGATTAACAAAATGTGTCCCATTGTCACTATAAATCCTTTCCGGTATGCCAAATCTGGGAATTATTTCTTTTACTAGGGCTTTTGCCACGGTTGCTTAATCTGGATTTTTAGTTGGAAACACTTCTACCCATTTGGAAAACATATCTATAATTACTAAACAGTATTTTTTCCCTTCACATTTATTCAATTCTATGAAATCCATACAAATAGTGTGGAATGGATATGGTGGTGTAGGAAAACTCCCTTGCTTGGGTTTGAATGCCCCTTGCGCATGATGTTTGTTACAAATATGACATGCTGCACAAAATTTTTTTGTATAATTTATGAATCCATATGTTTGGAATATTCGATTTACTAACTGTACCACCCCCCCCCCCCTGTTGAGACATGGCACTGCCCATGGCTCAACAAAGCTGCATATCTAAATAAATTAAACGGTAATATTGTTTTTTTCTCTTTGGAGACATACAGTCCATTTTCGAGGATTGCACCTCGTTTCTCCCATTTTTGTTTCTCTGCTTTCGTAGTTAGTGTCTGCATTGTTTTTAACGTTTCTAGATCTAAAATCTCAGAGGGTTGTAATTCCTCGGTTAAAAGTAAAGTTTCTGAGTCTGAGGCTGCTTGCTTTGCAGCTGCATCAGCTTTTGCATTTCCTTTTGAAATTCTATCCTGTTGTTTTGTATGAGCTAAACATTTACAAATAGCTACTTTAGTAGGTAACTGAATGGAATCTAATAAGTTCAAAATAAGTTGCGCATGATTAATCGGTTTGCCATTAGATGTAATCATTCCCCTATTTTTCCATTGTTGCGCAAAAACATGCCCTGTAGAGAAAGCATACTGACTGTCAGTATATATGTTCACACATTTATCTTTCGCTAGAGTGCAAGCCCGTGTTAAGGCTATCAATTCTGCTGCTTGAGCAGATAGGTTATGCTGTAAAGGTTGGGCTTCTAAGATCTCTGTATCTGTAACCACTGCATACCCTACTAGATTTTTCCCTGTAGGACCCCTTCTGCATGAGCCATCCACGTAAAATGTCACCTCGGCATCATCCAAGGGCATATCAGTGAGGTCTTGTCTGGGCAAAGTTATTTGCTTAATTTCCTGCAGGCAGCTGTGCGGCGTGCCATCCACAGGAGTTGAAAGTAACGTTGACGGGTTTAATGTTGTACAACGTTCAATTACCATATGAGGTTGGCTCAGCAGTATGGTCATACATGAAAGATGTCTAGCAGGAGATAGATATGCTATTTTTTCTTGCAGTAAAATTATCGCGACTGCATGAGGCACTCTCAATGTGAGAGGGTGGAATAACACCACTGAGGCCGAAGCCTGTACTGCCATTGCAGCTGCGACCACTGCTTGCACACAGTGAGGTAACGATCGTGCCACTGGGTCTAACTGTGATGAATAGTAAGCTATGGGGCGTTGCTTATCCCCATGCTGTTGTGTCAGAACTGACGTCATGTATCCCTGTTTACAATCTAAGGTCTGAAAGAATCTTTTGTGATAATTCGGAAGTCCTAAAACTAATGAAGAAGCTATCAATTGTTTTAGTCTGCAGAAAGCTGTTTCTGCTTCAGGTGTCCATTGTAATATATCTTGTGCTGCCATTGGTGTTTTATATATTAAATCAGCCAGTGGAGCAGATTCTAAAGCATAGTTTGATATCCAGCTTCGACAAAAATTAGTTGTTCCCAAGAAGGACATCATTTCCTTCTTGGTCGCTGGTTTAGGTGCTTGTAAAATTGCTGTTTTTCTGTCTTCGTCTAATATTCTACCTTCATTGGATATTACATATCCTAGGTATCTGACCTGTTTTTTCCAAAGTTGTAACTTACTTTTGTTTACTTTATGTCCCTGTGCTGCCAAAAATTTCAGTAATGCTATCGTATCCTCCCTGCATTGATGCTGGGTGGGGGCTGCTAGCAAAATGTCATCTACATAAAGTAGAATCTGACTACCTCCTGGTGGGGTAAACCCTGCCAGGTTGCTTGCCATTTCTTGTGCAAATATCGTTGGACTTTCACAATATCCCTGTGGTAGCCGAGTATAGGTATATCTTTTACCCTGAAATGTAAATGCAAACCAATACTGGCTATCAGGATGTATAGGTATTGAAAATAAAGCATTGCTTATGTCTACTACAGTAAAATATTTTTGTTGTGGCTTTAAATCGTTCAACAAGGTGTGTGGGTCTGGCACCGTAGGTGCTCTAGGTATTATTGCATTGTTTACAGCTTGTAAATCCTGTACCATCCGCCATTCCCGCTTGCTTTTTAACAGGAAATAGAGGGGTATTACATGGTGAATCAAGAGACTCTACCAGTACTCCTTCCTTGAGTAATGCTGCTATTATAGGCTTGATTCCTTGCTCTGCATCTTTCCTCAAGGGGTATTGTCTTTTCTGTGGTCTAAATGCTGATTTTGGTGTAATAGTAACTGGTCATGCTGTTTGAATAAGTCCTACATCTGATTTGCCTGTTGACCAAAGAATCTTTGGTATGTCACACAAGGCTTTTTCTTCTTCTTCTAATAAGAACGCTAATCAGCTGTCTTCACTAGTTTGTAAGTGTACAGCTGGATGTGTCTGTGTTAGCCAATTCAGTTTCTGTTTTTGTACTCCCTGTTCTGATAATTCTAAATCAGTTTGTTTTTCCCATCTTGTTACTTTTTCTCCTAAGTCTACCCATTTCATATTCTTGTTTTTCATCAAGCTGACATGTGGTAGTCGATTATATTTGTACAGTGTCATGAATTCCTGAGGTAATGAACAGCTTACCACACTGTTTCCCTCAGTATCCCAATACAAGGTTTGTAATACTAATCTGTTAGCAGGATTTTTGAATAATTCTTGCTCATATTCTTTATCAGGTCCTGGCATGCTACAGTAGTATAGAGTACAGTGTAACAAATGCTGTTGGTCAGTGTCAAGGGAGGGGGCCTTACTGATGGCCACATTCATCAGTTCCTCGGTTACTGCCCCTGAACCAGTCGTAACTAGGTTTTGGCTGTACCAGTAAAAAGTCTCACCCTCCGGTCGCACCACGAAAGTATCCATTTGTCTTTGTGCCTCCATACCCTGCATAGTGGGAACTACCGCTATGCCAAATATCTGCATAAGATCTCTTCCCAGTAGTTTTACTGGACATTTTGCAGAAACTACAATTTTACTTTTCTGAGTCATACCTGAGACAGGGTCAGTTATTGCTATATCATGGGAGAGTGGCTCCCTATATAGCTGTCCGTTTGCTGCTTTTACTAATATATAATCAGGTGATTCGGAATATTCTGGTAACTTGGAGGGGTGTATCAAAGTCCGTGACGCTCCTGAGTCACACAGGAATTTTACTTCCCTTCCCTCCACCAGAAGTGTAACTTCCGGTTTTGTGTCTGCCAGATAGAGCTCCAAGCTCAGTAATGCCAAATCTAAAATTTCACTTTCTTCATCCTCTACATCTGCTTGCACTTCCTCTGTTCCTTCTGCTACATTTACATTTGTCCTTTGTTTGTTTGCCTTTCCTGATGATTTTTGACTTTCATCATTATCATATAGTCAGTCCTCATCACCCTTACTGTCTGTAGTCACCTTTTTATTTAGCCTGCAATCCCTTGCTAAATGTCCTTTCTTTCCGCATTTAAAGCACTCACCTTTCTTTTTTCTCTCTTCAAAATCTTCTGACTGTTTGTCAGATTGTCTATTTCCCTGGGCATTTTTCTTGCCCTTTTTACCGGACTGTACTACGAAAACCTCAGCTCCATCTTCAGCAGTGAAGACTTGTGTCTTCTTTTTCTTTTTACTATTAAAGTGTCTTTCAGCATGTCTAGCATATTCAAGTAAGGCTTGTAGCCTACTTGTTCGATGATCTATCATATGCTTCGTAATAAAGCTACTGATAGGTGCAATGCAACCTTTCAAAAATGCATTTTTCAGTTGCTGTTCATACGAGGTATCATGTGTCTGATTTTCAGGAATAGCCATACCACTATGGTTATTGAAACATTCCAATAATCTACCATAGTACCCATCTACAGTTTCATTCTCTTGTTGTATGCATTGGTTAATGCAAGTCCAATCTGCTCTAGGTTTCCATTTTTCAGAAATTCTGTCTGTAAGACCTTTTACTCTGTTGTCTAGTTCTGCGTCACTATGTGGGAGTGGTTTAAGCTCTGCATTATGAGGATTCCAGGTGCCACAAATCATGTGCCAGTCTGGACCCACAATTTGTCTAACTACCTTTTCTACTTCTTCCCCATTCAAGTGGTAACTTAGTCTCATACCTTGTAAATCTTGTAAAAACTTTGTGTAATTAACTTTTGGATGGGGGATTCCCTCTGTAGCTTTCCGAATATCTTCCGGTGTCCATGGTCTGTGTACTAGAAGAGTTGGGTCCTGCCCTTCCTGTCGTGCCTGAGGATTTGGTACCTTGATTAGTGGACAGATTTCTTCCTCATTTTCCTCTAGTGTGTTTCTCCCTATTTGATACAAGTCTGTGTCCCCAAGTGTTTTAAGTGTCCGGGACCTAGTTTCAATAGGATCTCTAACAAATGGGTTTAGTGTTCTTGTGACATCAGGATAACGTGGAGGTGGACCAGCTTGTCCTCCTGCTTCATATCCTGAAAAAGGCATCAGAGGGGGCGGGGGAGGAGGAGCCGTTGCAATTACTATATTATTATCCTCTTTATCTAAAAATAATGTCTTAGCATTTTTAGTTTTTTGTTCCCTTCGGTTTACTTCCTCAATCCACCTGTGTGCCTGAGGAATGCCTAATCGTTGTTGTTTTTTTGCCTGACCTTCTGCGTCAGATTTAAGTTGTTTTAAAAGTTTAACTAATGAAATTTTATCTAATTTACCATCAAATCCGTATTTATTAACCCATTTTGTATAATACCTAACATTATCAGCTCGTTGTAATTGCATATATTTTGCGTCTTCAGTTAGGGCCAGATCTCGCGAGTTTTTAGTGCACTGATTTCCCATACTAAAAGAAAAATGTTACGTAACCCTTTTCACCACGTGGTATTTCAGTTCCTTACACAGTTTATCTAGAATGACTGCCTACCTTATTCTGTTTCCCTGATCCCTGACAAAATATACAGTAATTTCCTTTTGTCCCTGATCTGTATAACAAATCTTCAGACAATAGTATTTACTGCAACCTAGTCCCTGATCTAAAACAGAAAAAGCAAATATCTTCCTACCTGAGCCTCCTGAGCCGACCAGTTTGAGACCGCTCTTCGGCCGCAGATCAGAAAGTGGCCAGCCTCTCAAAACGACAATTCAGTCGGAGGTCTTTGTATTTCAAGAAGAACCTTTTCAGTAGCTTCTCCTGCGCAGTGTTCGACCACCGGTACACTCTGATCTGTAGCTGTCTGAGGGTTTCCGATTCAAGAAGGACCAAACTGTTAAATAAAAAACAAAGATAATAACACAGGAGGCTCAGATGCAAAACTTTACTAGTGTACACCAGGAGGCAAAAAAACCATACAAGTACAGAATTTTGTCTGACATGATACAGGAAGTACACAATTCTTATAGTTTCTATTTTCTAGTTTATGTCCACCTTTCTGACGTGGTTAGTCACAGGGCATCTACATCACTTTTACTAACAGTATTCTATTCATAAAGATTGCTGATGTTATATTTTTAAAAAAGCTTTCCCTTGGGAATAATACAGCCCTGCAAAGCACCTGGTCAGTTATAATGTCTTTCTGTAAATATTACTCCTTCAAGGTTTCAGGCCTGCACGAATACAATAGTTGGTTCAGTCTTGTAATACACTTCTTTGTTCTTCTTGCAACATTTTCTCAACAGCTGTGTCTTATCTTGGTAACATTTACAAGGCCAATTGTCCCAGAGGAAGGAGAAGAAGATTTTCAATGCTTTATACATTTAATTTCCTGACCCAGCAGATAATCATTAGTGAAAAACATAAGCTTGCTGAGCTGGCTACTGCCAGGGTCAGAGTTCAAATACACTGCAGTTCCAAAGCTTCAAGCAATTACATGTAAAATCATTCTTATTGCCATATTATTAATAGAATAAAATGCATTATATACTATTTGCTTTTTAACTAGTACTTTATATATGTTCAAATACATATTTTTCTAACACCAACCATGAAGAAATCAAGCATTACCCACACCCAGCCATGGGTTACTGCAGTTATACAAATGTGTTAGTTTTGTGTTATATTGTGTTCTTGTTGCTGTTATTTACTTTCTTGTGTGTCTAGTTTCGTATACTTCCACTTTACTACAATAAAAAAAAAACTTCCACATTTTAGTTGTGAATTTGTTTTTATTTTTACATGTTGTGTTTTGTTTTTAATCTACTAATATTTACTAAATATAGACAGAAAAATGAAAAGAAAGGAAATGATATTTTGTCTTTATATTTCTGTCCTAGATTTGTTGTTTTCATTCTGTCTCTTCATTTGCTGCATTCTGCTATTCTTTGTGTAGCACCTGTGTTGAAATGTTAGGTTTATGTTTAAGTGTATATTTGTTTCAAGCATAGTTTTTTAAAAGATATATATAGGTAAAACTGTACTTTCTTATTCTACCGGTTTTGCATGGTGTAGATGTTTAGTATTCTGTAGTTCATTATTTTTTCTATGGTTAATGGAGACTGTGGTGTGTGTTCATACTCTTCTTTTTGGGTATGCCTTCTATTTCATCATTTGAAGTATGTTGATTTGTGGGATTTTCAGCATTTTCTTGGTATGCACCTGATATTTTCTTTCCCCATATTTTGAAGTTATTTACTGATGGCTGGTAATAGGAGCATAGTGATGTCTCAGTTCTTATTTCTCTTGCTTCCATTCCGGATTCCAATAGTAAGATTGCTGCAGTTGCTGGTCAGGAGAGGTTTGTGTTTTTTTTAGCAGGTTTGCTTTGTTGCATAACTGTGGTTTAATTTTTGATAGGTAATTGATTTTTATTGCTTGTGTTGTACACCACGTTTCCATTTTGTCTAGTATGTCCTGTGTGTCGTATAGCTACAAAGCTGCTTACAACATATTCTTGCCCATCTATGGTTCTTACAGTACCATAAAATTATCTTAGCAGTGTGTTTACGTTCTACGATGTAACAGTTTGTAAGTCTATGTCATATTGTTTTTGTTTTTCCCAGTCTTGAAATACATTAATAGCCCACCTTGTTTGCTTCCTAGTATTTACCTCTGCTTTTTCTAGTTCTAGGTTTTGTAGTTTTTTTCTGTTATTTCTGTGTTTCTTTTGTTGGTTTTGTAGGACTCTTTATAATGTTCACTTCCTGCTGCTGTACTTGAACGACATTGTTTTCTACCTGTGGTGCTTTTAAACATTTCTTCTATTTTTGTGCTGCTGATGAGGTTGAAGTTTAATTCCATATTTTCTTTCTTTTGTTTTCTTTCATGGTATAGTAATGGTGCCTGTTTTCTGCAGTGTTTCGTAGTTTTGTTTTATTAAATGACATGCTTTGCATGAGGCTGTACTGGGTTGTCTTTTGTGTTTTTTTTTTTTTTTTTTTTTTTTTTTAGTTAGGCCTATGGCATTATAGCTGTTATAATTTCATTCTGTGTTTCTTCCTGAGCAGCTAACAAAATTAAATGCTGCATGGAGAAATACAGGTATGATATTTTCTTCTGAGAAGATTGATATTTCTGTGTGCCCTGTTTGTTGTGAAACTATGTTTTAATGGCAGATAGAGTGAGATGTTTTGGGGTAAGGAATTGCTTTGTATGTAGCCAAGATGTATGAGGGGGTTGAAGGTTGTTCAAATTGTGTTAAGGATAGGTGGTTGTGTAAGGATTGCTCCAAATGATATTGGCATGGTTAGGAAAGTTGCTCCTATGTTAACAATGTACATATTTCTTTGTGTTTGTGGGGGTGATGGAGCAGGTGATGCCAGTTACTGATAGACCAGGAGAAGCAAAACAGGCAGATGACACCAAATATTGATAGAAGGGATTATTTGTTTGGGAACTCTGATCCCTAGTGGAATTTATGAGTGCCAAGTACTCTATTTTCTTTCAGGACAAAAAAGGTGTAGTAATTCATTTAAAAGTGTAATGGGTCAACAGTGATGACCTACTGCTAAGGCAGGCTGGCACTGGCCACAGCTTATTGCAGATGTAAAGGCTGGGGCACTTTTAGTGCTGATAGATTGGAGTGGGGGCACTGCTGATGGAAAGTCAATAGAAATGAATTCAGCTGACTGAAGTGCAGAACTTGTGATATATTTATGGCAGAATCTGAGATTATGTATACATGTTTTTATTTAGCCAACTTGAAGACTATGCAGCAGTTTAAGAAACTAACTATGATGCTAAATTGACAACTACAGCAGACACGGCACTTTCAATTGCTATAAGTGAAAAGCATGCTAGTACTGTAAAAATTGACAAATCTATATATAATTTAATTCACTGGTGCTATTTATGCTTTTCTGAGGTTTGCAGATTGTGATGTGAACATATTGTTTATGTAGCTTCATGTACCATTTATAAGCGCTTTTAAGTTAGTAAAGCAAATGGATATATTAAAATTAGAATTGTGAAACAAACCAGGGTCATTCACTACTAGGTAGATATTAATGTTTTATCTAGGAATGTGAACTTGAATGGTGAATTACATTAAGCTTTATGTTCAGGTGCTGGAGTCAATACAATAAGGAAATAGATTAGGTGAAAAAATACAGTAGAATAGATTATAGGGAATGCTTCAGAAAACACTGCTCTATTGTTACAAATGTCCTGGTTTAAATAATATATTTTCTGTACAGATCTTTAGCAGTTAAGGGACTTGATATATTATTGCCAACACATGCATCAGTTCATGATGTTACAGATTTGTAATGTTGGTGATTTTCAGCAAGTTATAATACCTGAATAAATTTTCTTGATGAAATTTTGTTGCATTTTTTGGTTTAATGTTTTTTTCTTAATAAATAAAATGAATTTACCTACAATATTTTCAGTTCTTTGTGAATAATTTTCTGTAATTGACATCTACTGTGCTAGATATTAATGTCCAGTTAAAATTCTGTATGCTAGACTTCTCTGTACTCTATCATACCTTTAAAAACAGAGATTACTGGAAATCACAGACCTCCCCTAGCCAGTTTAAAAATGCTTTGCCTGTTGTGAGCATAGTAGTGGCTAAAGTATTCAGAAAGATGCCTGTGAATCAACATACTCAAGGCCTGACAGATCATGTTGGAAAATAAACCTATGAACTATTAACAAGCTGCTTTCTTTTGGTCCAAGGTTTGATTAATTCAGTCTCCATTTCCATACTATGTGACTGAGCAAGTTATTTAACCAGAGAGTGCTCCCAGGCTAAGCATGGAAAAAAGTACACATGGATCAGTTGCCCTACCCTAGTTAACAAATAAATAAATAAGTGTAGGTGTAGTTCAGTGCTTAGTTTCATTGTTCATGACCTGGTGTGATATAGGACCTCTGTTATCACCTGAATCTGCATTTAAGATAAAGATCATTTTAATGTTACTGCTGTTATAAAAGTTGATATTTCTACCTAAAGGTGTTGCTATCACTTAAGTGTGAGTTTGTTACAAGTTATACCTATAAATGACTAACATAAAGTTACTATTTTTGTCTTGCAGCACGTAGGGATTATTCATAGCAGATTATTCAGGAATGGTGAAGACAGTGAACATAATCTGTAAAACAACATGATTCATATCCACAAAATGATTGCAGATAATCAGGGACACCAGTTTATTCCCATTAATGGATGACTAAATTGTATCTTATTGTTCTCTGCCTAAACCAATGGTACTCTGTCTCACAGAAAACAAAGTTTTATAGAAGTTAAGGCACTGCAGCCTTTCACATGAAGTTAGTAGAAAAAAAAAACTTTCTGCATAGAAAAGAAATGCAAGCCACACGCTTCTAAACTTTGATTATAACAAAATGCTTATAACACAAATCCTATAAATCTTGGTTGCAAACAAAACATGTTGTAAGTACTTGATTATCAGCTCAGCTCAGAAAAGACAGTACATAATTTCTATTTCAGATGTTCATAAAACTTAAAAGCCTTGATTGGTTCTGTGTCCCACAATCAATTCCCGATCAGTCTCTGGCCTGTTAACAGTATGGAGTAACTCTGTGGGAATCTGAAGGAGGATTCAGTTAACTATTCATGCCCACATTGTGTTCATAATGCATATCGATGGGAAGTTAGCCACCAGATTTTGCTTCTTACATGCTATGTGGATTGGAGAAGTTTAATTCCATGCTGAACTGGGCCTCCAAGCAGCACTCACTGTGGACATATGGGCTGTTTACTTTATGACCTGTGTCGCTTTGAAGACAGACAATCGACTCATGGGTGACCCCACACTTGCATGTAAACATTCAAGTCTGTACTTCACCATGATAAACTCATGTACTTGCTTCTTACAACCTTATAAAATGGAGACAGCATAAACATTAATTTGCAGAAAGTATCACTCACAAGTAGCATTAAATTCAAATGTTAATGTAAAATGCATGAATTTGTTACTGTCTGTCAGAAAGCTGCTTGGAATTAGCTACAACTATATTATCTGGTTGAATTTACTGCCTTGCAGAATTACATTATTGTTTTCGAACCAAGCTATTTTCAGATTAAGTACAGACGAATGCTGACTGGCTTCCCTGAATAGTGTGGTGATAGAGATGAATTTAGCATTTGTAATACTAGACACTTGGTCTCTTGTAGTCTGCAGGCTATTGACCTATTCTGCAGTCAATTTTTATGGAACCAGTTATGATGTGGTTATTCTCATCTGAAGTACATGGCAGTACAATTTATTTTCTGTTTCTCGGCCACAGTTTCCTTTTTATTATTGCACGACCCCCTCTGAATATTTCCTGCCCTTCCTATTTACCTCCATCTTCATCTAATATCCTCATCTAGTACTTAATGAAAAATGTAATATCTGTTTGCATTTTGTCCCTTTGCAGTGCTCCAGCTTGCAACTCCACATTTCTTTCTTCTCAGCTTGGCCTTTTGTTCCTCCTTCCTCATTTCTTCTTCCTGCCATGTTGCTCAAGCATTTTATATCACTCCTACCATGCCAGAAGCTAGCTAGTCCAGATTCTTCTGGATATTTAGTGATATAGCCAGGGTTTGGACATGACCACAACTGTGACTGCTTCAGATTTCTCAAGGGGGTTAATACCAACCTTCATCAAAGTGTGGCCACTCCAAAATGTGTAATTTCTAAGCACTATGTGACCCTGGATAAAATGTTCATGCACTAGGACATTCTTGTTGTACTGTTCCCTGTGCTAACATCTTAGTATTGCATATCTTAGCATAATATTTAAGTCTTATTAAGTTAGATAAAAACAACCTCTCCTTCTACGCTTATATGTACAAGAATATTGCAATATTACTGCCAGGTTGTTTGAGACTGTATCTCAACTAAATCCATAGGTTATGGTAGCACCAAAGCCTTTTAGCTTGTTTAGTTGCAAATCAGTAGCTTTGTGGGTCCTCCACTTGTTCCACAATGCTAGCTCAGAAAATGTTATGTCAGACTTTTCCTGAAAAGAATTTTGCTAAAAGGAATTCTTCTATCATAGCATGACAAGGACTTTTCAGGGGCATTGATCATGATGCTCAGAGCTTGGCTGCCTCTTTCCCTTTTTACCCTGCCATTCTGAAACCTGATTGCTTCTTACATAAGTGCCGATACATTATGTTGGTCTGCTGTAATTTCTACCAGTACTTATTTTGGAAGAAGAACTTGTGGAAAGCTCCCTGCAGAGGAGGCTGAAGTGACAACCTACACAGCCATTTGTCCCACTTGAGGTACTTAATTCTCCTGCATTCCCGACTTCTTGTGGTCATCACCCACACTTCATATGGTCTCAAACACTCTAAGGCTTACTAATAAGTGTTTTGTAGTTTTCTGCAGAAAGTGAGAACTTTGACACTCATCTCACTGAAATTACTATTTGCTTACTCTGGATCCATTCTTTGGGAATGGTGTGACATTTCCTGAAGCCAAAAGAGATCGGGCAATGGAAATAAGCCCCTGAGTGAAACCTGTGGGAGACAGGAGTAGGAGCAATCCACATTACAAATTTCTGCCACATAAAGCAAACATTAAACTAGGCTTGTGCTTCATATACATCAAGCTATGAGCTCCTGGTGTGGTCAGAAACCAAGCAAAAGTATCAGCAGAGGCAAGACTCACAAGTGTGGATGACAGATCTTCCAGCCTGCTGTTTGTACCTTCATTAGCAGTGACCTTGGTCTAATCCCAAGTTTCTGTCTCAGTCTGTATTAGTAGCACTCCTGCTGAAAGGCTACTGTATCCACACAATACTATCACCAGACCTGCAACTTCACCAATTGAGTATCAAATTTAGAGCTCAAGTCCTCTAATGGATGTGCACAGTGAATGCTGACTAGTCCTCTGATGGATGTGCCCAGTGAATGCTCACTAGTCCTCTGATGGATGTGCGCATTGAATGCTGACTAGTCCTCTGATGGATCTGATTAGTGAATGCTGACTATTCCTCTGAGGGATATGTACAGTGAATGCAGACTAGTCCACTGATGGATATGCACCGTGAATGCTGAATAGGCCTCTGATGGATGTGAACAGTGAATGCTGACTAGTCCAATGATTGAAGTGCACATTAAATGCTGACTAGTCCTCTGATGGATGTGAACAGTGAATGCTGACTAGTCCTCTGATGGGTGTGCACACATTGAATGCTGACTAGTCCTCTGATGGATGTGCAAAGTGAATGCTGACTAGTCCTTATTGTCATCTTTTAAAACTAAAGTTTAGATGAAAGATCCAGGTGATCTATTGCTATAGAGGGGGGCTGGCATAATGGTTAAGGTATTTTCGTTACAGACACAAGGTGCATGGTTTGATTCTCACATGGATTAATTGGTTAGGCATAAAATGACCCACAAGGGCAGTTAGCCTAGTACTAATCTATGACTCTATGAACCATAAATCTTAGAAATTTCCATCTAAATGTACTGTTGCAGTGAGTTAGTAACTTACAGTGATCAAAAGATTCTGAATGTGACATTATGTATTTAGTACATTTAAATAGTGTAGGCAGCTAATCAACAAGGATTATATTCGAGTATGTGATGAACTAGCTAATGTTTAATGTGACAAGTTGAAAAATGAAATGTAGGTTAATGGTTGAAGTATGATCCTAAGAGGTCTGAGTTAAGAACAGAAAAAGCCTAGATAATAACATTTAGTGGAGTGTGTGACGATTGGGTAGAGATGGGTGAAGGCTGCCAGCTTAGTCAAATAGAATTTGATATATAATTCTGGCATTTGTAAATAAATGTAAAATACAGGCATGTTTTCTTGAGTGTAAAAGAATATTGTGAAATGTGGAACTGCAAAATATGCGACAACATTGCACTCTACTGGCCCAGTGAAGCATGTTGTGACCCTTTCATGTTAGAATTCGGCTCCAGTGCTTCTGGATGAAGGTTTAATGCCCATTGTTTTAAGGCTAAAGTTTATGACAAGAATTTAGATGTGGAATGTGCTTTATTGCTCTGGTTTCTGTTAGAATATACATGTGAAATGATTTATATTGTTGTAAGTTTCTAAACAGGTGTTAGATTGCTAACTAATGCAGTGTGTTTGACTGGGAAAACCTAAGTGTCAAAAATGATGTAATTTGGGAGGGCCTTAGAGACATGTTTGTTAGTAATGCTTAAATACTTTTTCTCACAAGAGACTTGAAGCATTTTGATCTTGATATCCAACTTATCAGCACTCTGCCTATGCTCACATGGTTTTAGCTTTGTGATTTCTTGTAGGAATAGTTAAAGCTAGTAAAGATTAATTAGGTATTTTTCTTTGAAATCAGACTTGTCCTACTGTATTATTTTAGGTTTCTGTGTGTTCTCTGAACTCTTAGATATCTCTGTGATGTAGTAGTTTTGTCTTGTGTTTTAATTATTTATTATTAAATATTTTTAAAACCTTCTACCTGTGGCTGGTTTATGTAGAGTTAAATTATGATTTAGAGTACATTATATAGTTATAGAGTTTACTGTCTAAGCCCTTCCAATAAGCCTAGATTGAATAGTCACATTACCATTAGATAATAATATTGCACAGTAATAATTGGACACCCTTTTAAGGGCCTTTTAGTAGCTGATATTATTAGCTGGGTGGTGGCAGAGATAACTACCGTATGGTCTGGGTAAAGGGGTGCAGCTGGAGAATCTGTGTCAGCCTTTCCCAGGAGTGTCTGTGAAGTTGTATAAATACTTATCTCAAAGTATGTGTGTGGTGTGTCAGCTACTTGGCAGGGACACGAAGCACTGGTTGGACAGCGAGTGTACTGGAGGTTTTAGCTTACCCAGCTAGGCTAAGACCTGGACCCTATAGCTGTGCCAGTGGGGAGTCTTATTGGAGACCTGGTGAGCAAGGGAGCAACCAGCCCCAGACTGACTGTGATCTCTGTGTGCACTTAAGGGAAATTGTACTTTACTGTGTGCATTAGTTATCCTTCTCTCTTCTAGGAGATGACCTCCCTGGTGTTAGTGGTGAGGATTGAGTCTCCTTGATTGCTGCGCCAGGGCACAGTCATCACAAGTATTTGGCAGTGGTGGGATCTACTTCACATACAATTGGTTTGTAGTGGTGTGGGTAGAGTGAATTCCTGTAGCTTATGTACGGTGATCTCTAAAAGTGTTTACATACAGTGTATACTCAGAGTTCAGATCACAGTTGTTTTATTTCTTTTGTTAACTTAGTGTTAGTCAGGGTGAGCAGGCAGCATGTCAGCAGAAGAGTATGGAAAGCTGAAAAGGAGCCAGCTGGCAGAGATGTGCCAGGCTTGGGGACTGGTGCATGGAAACCTGACTAAAGCAGACCTGATTGCAGCCTTGGTTACAGCTGCATCAGAAAACAGCAGCCTGGAGGACAATCAGACTGACAGTAGAGATACAATATCCTTGGAGAATGGACAGCTCAACCTTTCTGCAGTGAACTTAAAAATCCAGCTGGAGCTAAAGAGACTTGAGTTGGAGGCCAGGCGTATGGAACTAGAAGCAGCTGAGAAAATGAGGAGTCTACAAGCTGAGGAAAATGAATGGCAGAGGAGGCATGAGAGGGAAATGCTAACTCTTTGCCAGAGTCATGGAGGTAATGGGGAAGGGAGTAACCAGACCTCAGAAGTGCAAAAGGTCAGTAAATGTCTTCCACAGTATAAAGAGGGGGATAATTTTGATAGCTTCATTCATATGTTTGAGCGGGTATGTAAACAGTATGAAGTTGACCAAGGGCTCTGGGTACGCTTTCTGACCCCCTTACTCCATTGTAAAGCTGCAACGTCTTTAGCAAAAATGCATGACACTGACTGTATTGATTATACTGCTGTAAAAAGACATTTGTTAGAATGTTTTAAGCTAACACCTGAAATGTATAGGAAAACATTTTGTGAACATAGATGCAAGGCAGATGAAAATGTTTGTGAATATGTTGTTGAACTGAGCACTTATTTTCATAGCTGGATGAGTGGATGTCAGGTCACCACTTCTGAAGGGCTGGCAGACCTTTTGGTAAGGGAGCAAGCCCTTAGCACTTTGCCTGAGGACATGAGGATCTGGTTAGCTGATAACCCGTGTGCTACTTCAGAGGAGTTGGGGAAGAAGGGAGACCTATACCTAGCAAGCAGGGCAGCCCTGCACAGGAAAGGGACCCCCAGTACTGCTCATGGGTCTAAAGGAACCCATGGTGGGCAGCACAGACTGCCCCAAAAGAATCCGTCAGTAGCAGGGGAAGCCACTTGTCCAGGTACACATCCAGGACCTAGGGTGAAATGTTTTGAATGCAACCAGTGGGGCCATGTGGCATACAGGTGTCCATGGAGGCAAGGTGGGGAACCAAAGGTAAGGGAGCCAGTAAGTGGGAAAGACAAAATGCCAATAGTGGGTTGTCTTGAGACAACAGGGGTATGGAACTACCATCCTGCAGATGTCCTGAGAGGGAAGGATTAGGATGAGGCAGTACTATGTACTTATGCAGTTACATGCAGTGAGGCTAGGAGACAAGCATGTGGGTCTGGTAGCCTGGGGGAGACCCAGACAGACTGCATACTTGCAGCCAGACCTGCTGAGGTGGCTACTTCAGGGAGTGAGCTATGCTGTAACAGTGAGACTGAATGTGAGCCACAGCTGCTTGTGGGTACTGATGTTCCCTTGGACAGGGTAACTGCAAAGGTAGAGGTGAGTAGTAGTACCCAGGCTGACAGTGAGGCACTGCTGTCAGAGGATGCCAGACTTCCAGTGGAAGGGGAGCTGGGAAGGGTTACAAGGAGAGACTTGAGACAGACTCAGCTCTCAGACCCTACATTGCAAGGCCTGAGGCAGGTAGCTAGGGAGGCACCTGATTCTCAAGGGAAGGGGGAATCTGTATACTGGAACAAAGGGTTACTGTACAGAGAGTGGACCCCTGAGGGAGGGCTAGAAGGTGAGAGAGTACAGCAGTTGGTAGTGCCTAGAACTTACCATCTGGCACTTCTAGCCATAGCCCATGATATTCCCTTTGCAGGTCATATAGGCATAAAATGTACAAAGAGGCATATTATGCAAAACTTCTATTGGCCTGGAATTTCCAGAGATGTAACAGGGTACTGCATACTGCAGGACCTGTGAGCAGTGCCAAAAGGTAGGCAAGGCAGGAGACAAGGTGAGAGCTCCTTTGATGCCTTTGCCTGTGATTGAGAAGCCATTTCAGAGGGTAGCTATGGATATTGTGCGTCCTCTGAGTACCCCAAGTTCCACAGGGAAAAAGTATATCTTAGTGATTGTAGATTATGCTACATGATACCCTGAGGCAGTGGCTTTGTCCTCCATTGAGGCCGAGAATGTGGCAAATGCTTTGCTAGAGATTTTCAGCAAGGTAGGTTTCCCAAAGGAAATACTGTCTGACAGAGGTGCCAATTGTATGTCAGACCTGCTGGCTTGTCTGTGGAAGTCCTGTGGGGTGAAACACATGAAGACCACCTCCTACCATCCCCAGCCTAATGGTCTTGTTGAGAGGTTAAACTCTACAATCAAGTCCATGCTATGGGCATTTGCAGATCAGTTTAAGAGGGAGTGGGACAAATATTTGCCCCATCTGTTGTTTGCTTGCAGAGAGGTTCCCCAGGAATCCACAGGTTTTTCACCCTTTGAGTTGCTTTATGGGCATAGGGTAGGGGGACCTCTAGATTTAATTCGAGATGAGTGGGAAGGTGAGTGTGAGTCTCACAAGGAGTCTGTTGTGGCATATGTCCTGAACCTCAGGACAAGACTCAGAGAACTTATGGGCCTGGCCCAGGAGAACCTGGCAGAAGCCCAACAACAGAAAAAGGTGTGATATGACAGGAATGCTAGAGAGTATGCTGTAGGGCAGCAGGTGATGGTTTTCATTCCTGTCAGACACAACAAGTTGCAAGCAGCTTGGGAGGGACCCTACAAGGTGGTAAGAAAGGTAAGTGATGTTAACTACATGGTGGATGTGCTAGGCAGACAGCAGGGGCACAAATGATACCATGTTAACATGATGAAACCTTACCATGATAGGGAGGCCCTTGGCCTGAGCATTTGCAGTGGATTGCAGGAGGAGTCTGAGAGAGAGCTGGTGACTGATCTCCTCAGTGAGGCTTGGGCTGACACCTCGGTGGAAGGGGTAGCAATGTCCCAGCAGCTATCTGCTACCCAGGTTTGAGAAATCCGAGCAGTGTTGCAGAAGTTTGGGGGCATGTTTACCGGGAAACCAGAGAGCACCCACCTGGTGCAGCACCAGGTGGATACAGCACCTCAAAGGCCTATCAGGCCTTTATAGGGTGCCTGAGAGAGTCAAACAGACTCTGAGAGAAGAGGTACAGGAGATGTTAGAACTAGGGGTGATTCAAGAGTCCAACAGTCCCTGGGCCTCACCAGTGGTGTTGGTGCCAAAGAAGGATGGCAGCACCAGGTTCTATGTGGATTACAGGAAATTAGATAGTCACACAGAGGCAGATGCTTACTCCATGCCTAGGACAGATGAGGCCCTAGAGCAGCTGGGTGGGGCTAAGTATCTTACAACCATTGATCTTACCAAGGGTTACTGGCAGGTGCCGTTGACTCCCAGTGCTAGAGAGAAGTCAGCCTTTGTGAATCCTTTTGGCTCGTATGAGTTCACAAAGATGCACTTTGGGATGAAGAATGCCTCAGTGACTTTCCAGAGGCTGGTAGATCATATCTTAGCAGGAGCAGGAGGGTTTGCCCTTGCTTACATGGATGATATTGCTATCTACAGCCATTCCTGGCAAGAGCACCTTCAGCATGTCAGGGAGGTGCTGGGCAGACTACAGAGGGCAGGGTTGACCATTAAGCCAAGCAAATGTCAGGTGGGAATGGCAGAGGTGTCCTACCTAGGACATAGAGTGGGGAGTGGTAAGATAAGGCCAGAACCTGCCAAAGTGGAAGCCGTTCAAGCATGGCCTGCACCTGTTATCAAAAAGCAGGTGAGGACATTCTTAGGGACAGCAGGGTACTACAGTAAGTTCATTCCCAATTATAGTACCATAGCTGCTCCCCTCACAGACCTGACAAGGAAGAACAGGCCAGATAAGGTAGTATGGACCCCAGCATGTAAGCAGGCATTTCAGAAGCTTAAGGAAGCTTTGGGAGGACCCCCTGTGTTAGCCAGTCCAGACCACAGCAAAGACTTTGTTGTGTATGTGGATACTTCAAACTGTGGGGTGGGGGCTGTACTTAGCCAGATTTTTTCAGAGGGAGAAGAGCACCCAGTGGTTTATCTCAGTTGTAGGCTCCAACCCAGGGAGGAATGCTATGCAGCAGTAGAAAAGGAATGTCTAGCCATAGTGTGGGCACTACAAAAACATCAGCCTTATCTGTATGGAAGAAAATTGACTGTGATGACAGATCACAACCCTCTAACATGGTTAAACAGAGCCAGTCAGCAAAATGCCAAGTTGCTAAGATGGAGTCTGGGGTTGCAAGCATATGATGTCAGTGCAGCACCACAGTGGGAGTAGCAATGCCAATGCAGATGGGCTCTCAAGACAGGGAATGGGGTGAGGTACACCCAGATAGACCTGACACTCTCAAGCAATGTTTTTCAAGGGGCACTTGAAAAACTTGCTTGAGTTCCCCAGGGGGGAGAGATGTGACGATTGGGTAGAGATGGGCGAAGGCTGCCAGCCTAGTCAAATAGAATTTGATATATAATTCTGGCATTTGTAAATAAATGTAAAATACAGGCATGTTTTCCTGAGTGTAAAAGAATATTGTTAAATGTGGAACTGCAAAATATGTGACAACATTGCACTCTACTGGCCGAGTGAAGCATGTTGTGACCCTTTCATGTTAGAATTCGGCTCCAGTGCATCTGGATGAAGGTTTCATGTCCATTGTTTTAAGGCTAAATTTATGACCAGAATTTAGATGTGGAATGTGCTTTATTGCTCTGGTTTCTGTTAGAATATACATGTGAAATGACTTATATTGTTGTAAATTTCTGAGCAGGTGTTAGATTGCTAAATAATGCAGTTTGTTTGCCTGGGAAAACCTAAGTGTCAAAAATGATGTAATCTGGGAGGGCTTTAGAGACATGTTTGTTAGTAATGTTTAAATACTATTTCTCACAAGAGACTTGAAGCATTTTGATCTTGATATCCAACTTATCAGCACTCTGCCTATGCTGGCATGTAAGTTTTAGCTCTGTGATTTCTTGTAGGAATAGTTAAAGCTAGTAAAGATTAATTAGGTATTTTTCTTTTAAATCAGACCTGTCCTACTGTGTAGTTTTAAGTTTCTGTGTGATCTCTGAACTCTTAGATATATCTGTGGTGTAGTAGTTTTGTCTTGTGTTTTAATTATTTATTATTAAATATTTTTAAAACCTTCTACCTGTGGCTGGTTTA